>NC_083570.1:112931962-113029462 GCF_027579695.1 Neoarius graeffei | reverse complement strand
AGTTGAACCTCGGATCCAGGAGGAACAATGTGGTTTTTGTCCTGGTTGTGGAACACTGGACTAGCTCTATACCCTTCATAGGGTGCTCGAGGGTTCACGGGAGTTTGCCCAACCAGTCCACATGTGCTTTGTGGATCTGGAGAAGGCATTCAACTGTGTCCCTCATGGTATTCTGTGGGGAGTGCTTCGGGAGTATGGGGTTCGGGGCTCTTTGCTAAGGGCTGTCCAGTCCCTGTACAAATGGAGCAGGAGTCTGGTTTGCATTGCTGGCAGTAAGTCAGACCTGTTCCCAGTGCATGTTGGACTCCAGCAGGGCTGCCCTTTGTCACTGGTTCTTTTCATAATTTTTATGGACAGAATTTCTAGGCGCAGCCAGGGGCCGGAGGGAGTCCTGTTTGGGAACCACAGGATTTCATCTCTGCTTTTTGTGGATGATGTTGTCCTGTTGGCTTCTTCAAACCAGGACCTTCAGCATGCACTGGGGCTGTTTGCAGTCGAGTGTGAAGTGGCTGAGATGAGAATCAGCACCTCCAAGTCCAAGGCCATGGTTCTTGACCGGAAAAGGGTGGCTTGCCCTCTCCAGGTTGGTGGAGAAGTCCTGCCTCAAGTGGAGGAGTTTAAGTATCTCGGGATTTTGTTCACGAGTGAGGGAAGGATGGAGTGTGAGATCAACAGGCAGATCGGTGCAGCCTCCGCAGTGATGTGGTTGCTTTACTGGTCCGTCGTGGTGAAGAAGGAGCTGAGCCAAAAGGTGAAGCTCTTGATTTACCAGTCGATCTACATCCCAATTCTCACCTATGGTCATGAGCTTTGGGTAATGACCGAAAGAACAAGATCGTGGATACAAGTGGCTGAACTGAGTTTCCTTCACAGGGTGTCTGGGCGCTCCCTTAGAGATAGGGTGAGAAGCACAATCACTCGGGAGGAGCTCGGAGTAGAGCTGCTGCTCCTCCACATCGAGAGGAATCATCTTTTTCGGATGCCTCCTGGACGGCTCCCCGGGGAGGTGTTCAGGCATGTCCCCCTGGGAGGAGGCCCCAGGGAAAACCCAGGACATGCTGGAGGGACTATGTTTCTCAGCTGGCCTGGGAATGCCTCGGTGTTCTTCCCAAGGAGCTGGCCAAGGTGTCTGGGGAGAGGGAAGTTTGGGCTTCCATGCTCAGACTTCTGCCTCCATGACCCAGCTCTGGATAAGTGGATGAAGATGAGATGAGATGAGACATTTAATATTTCTATTTGTGTACAACATTCATTGTAACACTGTTACTTTGGTGTAAGATACATTGTAACATTGTTACTATACTGCAACATACATTGTAACATCATTACTTTGGTGTAGCATGCATTGTAACAGTGTTACTTTAGTTCAACACACATTGTAAAAGTGTTACTTTCCTGTAGCATACATTGTAACAATGTCACTTTACTGTAACATACATTGTAACATTGTTACTTTATTGTAACACACATTATAACATTGTTATTTTATTGTAACATCCATTGTAACATTGCTACTTTAGTGCTACACTCATTGTAACACTGTGACTTTATTGTAACATCCATTGAAACAGTCACTTTATTGTAACATCCATTGTAACATTGTTACTTTATTGTAACACATTGTAACATTGTTACTTTAGTGTCACACACATTGTAGCATTGTTGCTTTATTGTAACATCCATTGTAATTGTTCTATACAGAGTAGATGGCATTTCTGCTGCGCTCTGGGTCTGTCGTACCTCCACCGGTGCCCGTGGCAGACTGTGCATGGCAGAGGTGTCCACTTCCTGAGTTTGGCCTAGGCCAGACCGCATACCATGGAGCTAGGTAGCTGCAGGGTCCTCAGCTGGGGAAAACTGCTCATTGATGTTTCGCCCCTTATCCCAGAACATCTCCTGGTGGCAGGGCAGTCCCAGGGATGTTTCCCTGTCATCCCCTGCAGCTACCCTCCTTAGATGTTACCTCCCCAAGACTTATCTTGTCTCTCAGCCAAAGCCAGAAACTTGCCTTTTCCGCCTCCTCTGAAATCTCCCTCATTGCTCTGTGGAGTCTGGCTCCCTGCAACCCTGCATCCTTTAGGAGACGTGATGTGGAGCCTCCCATAAATCCTCTGGCCCCCACCTCCACTGGGTAGAGCTTCATACTCCATCTGCCTTCCCTGCCCTCTGCAACCAGGTCTGTGTACTTGGCCTTCTTACTTTCATGGGCTACCTCCAGCCCCTCTTCCCATGGCACCATCAGCTCTATTAGTAGAGCATATTTTCCAACTGGTGTCCACAGCACCATGTCTGGCCATAACGTGGTGCTGCAGATCTCCCTTGGGAAGTGGAGCTGCCTTCCCAGGTCCACCTCCATGCTCCACTCCACCTCTGATGTTAAAAGGTTAAGAGCTGGTCTCCTGCTGGTGTTTTGGGGAGCATCCCCCTGTCTGAGGAAGTGGATGCTCTGCTGGATACCTCTTGGTCTGTCACGGTTTGCCTCCTGCCATCTCTCCTCGACCACCTCGGCCAGCTTCCTGAGCACCTGGTTGTGTCACCATCTGTACTGACCCTGGGTCAGGACAGTTTTACAGCTGGATAGGATGTGTTGGAGAGTGGCATTGGTGGTCCCACAAAAGTCACAGCTTTGCTCAGTTCCGAGCCACTGGTGGAGGTTTTGGGGGCTGGGTAGGGTGCCGTAGGTTGCCCTAATGAGAAAACTGAGGCGAGTTTGTGGCTTCTTCCAGATGTCCACCCAGGTGATCGCTCGGCTCATGACACCCTCCCATGTGGTCCATCTCCCCTGTTGAGTCTGGGCTACAGACTTCAGTCTGTGCTCCTCCTGCTCCATCCTGGTCACTTCGGAAATAACCAAATCCTTCCTCTCCTTTTTAACATTCGTACTTCATTGTAACATCCATTGTAACATTATTACTTTAGTGTAACACACATTGTAACATTGTCACTTTATTGTAACATCCATTGTAACATTGTTGCTTTATTGTAACACATTGCAACATTGTTGCTTTAGTGTAACACACATTGTACCATTGTTACTTTAGTGTCACACACATTGTAACATTGTTATTGTAACATCCATTGTAACATTGTTACTTTATTGTAGCACTCATTGTAACATTGTTACTTTATTAGTAACACACATTGTAACATTGTTACTTTAGTGTAAGACACGTTGTATCATTGTTACTTTAGTGTCATGCATATTGTAGCATTATTTTATTGTAACATTCATTGTAACATTGTTACTTTAGTGTAACACCCATTGTAACATTGTTACTTTATTGTAACATCCATTGTAACATTGTTACTTTTGTGTAACACACATTGTTCTCCTAGAGGAAACATATCCATAACTTGACTCAAAGTGAAACTAAAAGAAAGAACAGAGTAGAGAGTTAGGTAGAACAAGAACTATGCATAAGCATGTGTGTGCCTACATGCCCTGTGTTATCGCACCAGTCAGTACTGTTGCAGTCAATGTTTGCTCATTCTATGGCAAGACTAAACAAGGTGAAGCAATGGCAAATACTTATCAACACTAAAGATGATGTGTTTGAAAAAGCTTATGGATGGATGCATGGATGAACAAATTTCTGAATGAATGAATGATATCAGCTGATAGATAGATAGATAGATAGATAGATAGATAGATAGATAGATAGATAGATAGATAGATAGAGACTGACTGATTGATTGTTTGAATAATTGATAGTTGAATAGATTTTGCTTGTCAGTTTCTGTATAAGGCAGCACGGTGGTGTAGTGGTTAGCACTGTTGCCTCACAGCAAGAAGGTTCTGAGTTTGAGCCCAGTGGCCGACGGGGGCCTTTCTGTGTGGAGTTTGCATGCTCTCCCCATGTCTGTGTGGGTTTCCTCTGGGTGCTCTGGTTTCCCCCACAGTCCAAAGACATGCAGGTTAGGCTAATTGGTGGCTCTAAATTGACCGTGAGTGTGAATGTGAGTGTGAACGGTTGTTTGTCTCTGTGTATCAGCCCTGTGATGATCTGGCAACTTGTCCAGGGTGTACCCTGCCTCTCACCCATAGACAGCTGGGATAGGCTCCAGCTTGCCCACGACCCTGCGCAGGATAAGCGATTATGGATAATGGATGGATAGATAGATGGAGTTTCTGTATAAACTGCATAATGCCTAATGGATGGATAAATGGATGGATGGATAGATGGATGGATCAATGGATGGATGGATGGATGGACGGAGGGTTGGTTGCATGGATGGATTGCTGAATGAATGAATGTTTTCAGCTTATAGATTGATTGATTGATTGATTGATTGATTGATTGATTGATTGATAGTTGATTAGATTTAACTTGCCAGATTCTGTATAAACTGCATAATGTCTAATGGATTGATGGAGGGATGAATAAATTGATGGTTTCAGGTGATAGATAGATAGATAGATAGATAGATAGATAGATAGATAGATAGATAGATAGATAGATAGACTGATTGACTGATTGATAGTTGAATAGATTTAGCTTCCTAGACTCTGTATAAACTGCATATGGATGGATGGATGGATGGATGGATGGATGGATGGATGGCTATGTTTGTGGGTGGATTGCTGAATTAATTAATAGTTTAGATAGATAGATAGATAGATAGATAGATAGATAGATAGATAGATAGATAGATAGATGTATTTGGCTTGTCAGTTTCTATATAAACTGTAAAATGATTCATGGATGGATGGACAAAGAAAATCTTCTCATCTTCTGGTGACAATATACTTTAATATAAGACTATAAACAGAATATCCACACTCTAGCTGAACTATTTAAACACAGCACATTGTACTTGTACTTGTACTTGGTAAGGTCATCTATAGTCTGCCTGCTCATGCTCGGTTAGAAGATTCCTCCATTGGATCCTGTTGGAGGCGACTCCCAGAGTGGAACTGATGTCCCAATGTTCACCCAGTAGATGCTTTATGTTGGAAGCAATAGATCGTAAAATGCTCTGACGAGGTCGTCCAACACTTCGGGCACCGTATGAGGGAGTCTAGTTAAGAAGGTACTTTGGTAGTCGAGATGATTCCATTCTTGCGACGTGGCCAAAGTATCGTAGCCTATTTAACTGAGCATGGGTACCAAGTCTGATGCAGGAAGATCTTGCGCAGACCTCTTTATTGGGGATGTAATCATCCCAAAGAATATCTAAGATCCGCCGAAGGCAAGAGTGTTGGAAGCTTTCCAAATGTTGCACTTGCTTATCTATTAGGGCCCAGGTCGGGGAGCCATATAGCAGGAGTGAAAAGACACCACATTCCAAGATCTTGATCTTTGTGCGGAGAGTAATTCTGCGGTTTCTCCAAATGTTGTTCAGGGACTTGAACGCTCCAGAGGCTTTCCCGATCCTGGCGTTGATTTCTTTGTCTATGGAGCCATCACTTGAGATGATTGAGCCAAGGTACCTGAAATGATTCACCTGTTCCAAGTGATCGTCGTCCACTATTATGTCAAGGATTTCGTCCTGCTGAAATGGGCGTTGATTATGGAATTTGTCTATCAGCATGCAGTTGGTCTTCTTGGCATTGATCTTTAAGCCAGCTTCTTTGCCAAAGTAGGAAACATTTGATGTTGCTTCCTGAAGGCCAGCTACACTGCTGTCAAGGATGGTGATGTCATCAGCATAATCAAGATCGCTGATGTAAGCTGCTGGCTGCCATGAACTGCGACGTTTTTGCAGCAGAAAACCATTTGAGATGTTTCTCTCTGATAATGCTCATTCCAAGGCCCAGTTGAGGGCGATGTTGAAGATGGGAGGGGCCTGTATATCACCTTGGCCTGTACCAGAGTTGACGTCGAACCATTCTGTCAGCTCGTCTCCGATGCGTACTGCACTCACTGTGTTGGAATAGAATGCTCTGAATATGTTGATGTATTTGATGGGTATGCCGTAGTGTTCGAGAGTGGCCCAGATATAATTGCAATTGACTGAGTCAAAAGCTGCTTTAAAATCGATGAAATTAATAAACAGGGGAAGATTGTACTCAAGAGCTTGCTCAATGATAACGCGCAGAGAGAAGAGTTGGTCAATACAGGATCTGTTCCTCCGGAATCCGCACTGGTTTTCACGCAGGAGGGATTCTATGCCATCCGATAATCTCGATATGATGATCATCTGGAAAAGTTTTGAAGCTATGCAGCGGACGGTGATACCTCTGTTGTTTTTGCAGTACATTACATCTCCCTTCTTCTCTACTTTGATGATAACTCCTTTTAGCCAGTCTGAAGGCACTTGTTCTTGGTCCCAGACTCGGCCGAGCAGGGGGTGGAGGAGGTCTACTGTAGCTTCTCCCCTGAAGCGAAGTTCCTCATTGCTAATTTCATCTATGCCGCAAGCTTTGTTGTTCTTAAGCTTTGAGAGGGCCTTGCTGATTTCACACTGTGTAGGGGAATATAAGGGTAGATCAATAAAGAGTTCGTCCGCAATAAGATTAGAAGGAGGGACAGAAAACTGAGAACTGGGAATGGGATTAAGAAGCTCTTCAAAGTGTTCCTTCCACCTAGCAAGTTTCTCATCTTGAGCAGTTATGAAGTCCCCGTCCTTGTCTCAAACTGCGGAGGAGGCGTTCTTCTTCTTTCTACCAGAGAGAATGTTGATGTTATGCCACACCTCCTGTTGGTTGCCAAAAGTAGCAGCATCCTGAAGTTTTGAGGCTATATTTGAGGCCCAGTTCTCATCATCCTTCTGAACACTTTTCTTGATTTGCCTATTGATTTTGATATACAGTTCGCGGCTTCTCTCAGATGCCTTCAGCTTTTCACTTTGTTGCGTTTCTCAGTGAGGTGCAAGGTTTCAGTGGAAAGACGTTTATCACAGAACTTGGTGGGTCTTTGACCAAGAGACTCATGAGAGGCATTGCGGAAGGCTACTTTGATATTATTCCAGTCTTCATCTAAGGAGTAACCAGAGGCGGGGAGATCTATTGAGTGGCGACAAAGGGATTACCGAAAATCCTCAATTTTTTTGCCCAATCGCAAGAGATCTAGGTTGGGCAAGGAAGAGTGTTTCTTTCTCCTTTGGCTGGAGAGCTTCAGCCGCACTTGGCTGATCACAAGACTGTGGGTGGAATTTATGTCAGCACCGCGGTAACTTCTCACATTTAGCAGGGAGTGTTTCCAGTGATGGTTGATGCAAATGTGGTCTATCTGAGTAGATGTGTCTCCCTTAGGTGAAGTCCATGTAGCCTTGTGGATATCCTTGTGCTCAAACAGGGAACCGCCAACGACGTACTGGTGAAGAGCACAGAAGTCCAGAAGGCGGTATCCATTGTTGTTGGACACTGGATGGTGAGAGTGTTTTCCGATAACATTCAGCCAGGCATCAGTGTCTTTCCTGACATGGGCATTGAAGTCCCCAAGAAGAATTTGAATGTCATTTCTGGGAATATCATGGTGGATTTTTTCTAGATCAAGATAGAATTTGTGCTTTTCTTTGCCATCAGAGACTTCAGTAGGAGCATATGTAAGGATGATCGTGAGATTCACTTGTCGATTGTAAAATCTTGCTGACATGATCCTGTCTGAGAAGGGCATATATGAGATCAGGGACCTTTGGAGATCTTTGGAGATGAGGAAACCGACACCATATTCTTTCCTTTGAGTAGTCCCAGAGAAGATGAAAAGAGAACTGTTATCGAGGATGTCTTCCCCAGAGAGTGGAATGTGTGTCTCCGTAATTCCCAAAATGTCAAGATGATATTGATCGAAGGCACGTTGGAGCTGGTACATCTTGCTAGAGTTGCTAACAAGGGAGGTGACATTCCATGTGGCAATCGAGAGAGATCTTTTGGAGAGACAAATCCCTGGATGCATCTTGTTGTACTGCATGTCAGATGGAGTAATGTGGAAGGGTGGTCTCTTGCATGATCATGGGATTGCATGATTGGTGGATTGGATGGCTGGGTTGGGGGTGCTACTCTTAGCACCAGATGGTAGTTGTGAGCTCTGGGACATCGCGCTGGCAGCGTCCAAGTGGCTTTGAAATCTGCACATTAGCAGATTTTAATGTGGTAAGTAAATGAGGACTACAAGAAGGTTTGTATTTTCTCCCCATGTTCACACATCTTTCCATCTGGTGCTCAGGATTCCTCCTAAAAACATCACTGACACCAGCATGACTTCCTCCACTTCCTGTTGGGGCTGTACTCTTCTTCAAACTTGCCATGTGGCACCGTTACACATAAAAACTTTGACAGAATGACACCATAGGAGTCATATAAGCTCATTAATTATTCATAGAAAAAATTGTTTTAGTCAGCCTCTCTACAAAGTGGTTATTGAAAAAGGTTTCTTCCTGTTTCTTATATAATCCCCCTGTCTGTCTTTCAGGAGGTGGGCGTGGCAGCGGGTGATGGTGGAGTGTATGACCCGTCTAGCTCTCCTCGCCATGCTGTGTGCTCCTGCCCTCACACGTAAGTCTCCACCAAACTGAACAAAACACAGAAATGGCATTGCAGTGCAGGAATCCAGTTCATCACAGAGAAGACTTTTTATCTGTTTATAGTTACATTTAATGTTGTGAAACATCCAGGAAATAAGTTAGTTCCTGTTATTCATGTTATAGCAGTGAGAAACAGTCATCCCCTCACCAGGCTCTCATCTTTCTCTTTTTTGATGTTTTCTTGATTCCTCTGAATGCATTAAAATGTCTACATCCTAAAAGATGGTGGACTTCAACTGATGTTTCTGTTATGGACTGAAGAACATCAACTGGAGGAACAACAAGGCATCAGTTAGAGTTTTGAGATGAAATTTTTGCTAGTCAGTATCTTTCACTCTACAGAACCTTCCTCACGATTATACTTTCTTTTTTATATTATTTGTTTCTCCCATGGATTCATTCATTTGCACATGTTCATAATTTTTTTTTATTCTCCCTTATCTTCCCTTTCATATATATATTTGAAATTATTTAAAATTTCTACTTCTTGTTTCTCTTTTCCTTGTTTTTCTTTCTTTCTCTCACTACCTTCTATCTTAGGAATGGCTTTTATAGTCCAAAACGTGTCTTTATAGATTGCTAACCCACTCCTTATTGTCCTTTGAAGTGGTTCTGATGGATCCTCTGTCTTACAAAGAACAGAAAAAAACAACAACAGATCTAGAGTTTCTATATATGATGGTGTAGACAGGGACACTGTAGATTAAAAAAAAAAAGAGCTGAGGTTTTGTTTTGTTTTTTCTTCTCAGAATTTCTGTTTTTTCTTGCAAACCTATGACTTTATAATATCAGAGAATATCCAATTTTATTTTCCAAAATGCAATAAAAAACAAAAACCTGTGATTTTTTTTAAATTCATGTGAACCTTTTTTTTTTTTTTTTGAACCAATTTTTTTTTAATTGTCAAAAGTGCAAAGAAAAGATGTTCAATAGTTTTACTGACCAACTTAATTGTATTTTGTAAATATAAACCAAGTTAGAATTTGATGCCTGCAACACACTCAAAAAAAAAGTTTGGGCAGAAGCAAAATAAGACTGAAAATTTATCAGATAAGTAACACCATTCTGGAAGATTCCACAATAAGCAGATTCACTGGTATCATGATTGGGTATAAAAGGAGCAGCACCAAATGCTCAGTCTATGCAAGCAAGGATAGGGCGTGGCTCACTGCTTTGTGCCAAACTTCGTGAGAGAATTGTTAGTCAATTCAAAAAGAACATTTCTCAATGCAAGGTTTTAGGTCTTTCAAAATCTGCAGTCCATAATATTATGAAAAGATTCAGGGAATTCGGAGACATCTCAGTGAGTAAAGGGCAAGGTTGGAAACCACCGTTGAATGTGCGTGACCTTCGAGCCTTCAGGTGGCACTGCCTGAGAAACCGTCATGCTAATGTGACAAATATAGCCACATGGTCTCAGGAGTAATTCAAAAAACTGCTGTCACTTAACACAGTCCACTGCTGCATCCAGAAACGCAACCTGAAACTGTATTACACAAAGAGGAAGCTGTTCATCAATTCTATGCAGAAACAGTGCAGATTTCTCTAGGTTTTAACTCATCTCAGATGGACTGAAAGACAGTGGAAATGTGTGCTGTAGTCAGATGAGTCCACATTTCAGCTTTTTTTTTTTTATTCGGGAAAACCCAGACGTCAAATTCTTAGTGCCAAAGGTGAACATGTCCATCCAGTTTGTTATCAGAGAAAGATGTAAAAGCCAGCATCTGGGATGGTATGAAAACACATGTTGCCATCAAGGCAATGTCTCTTCCTGGGAAGTCCATGTTTATTCGAGCAGGACAATGCCAGGCCTCATTCTGCACAGGCTACAACAGCATGGCTTTGTAGACACAGAGTGCGTGTGCTTGACTGGCCTGTTGCCAGTCCAGATCTGTCTCCTATTGAGAATGTTTGGTGCATCATGAAGAGGGGAACTAGACAACTGAGAGCACGGACTGTTGAGCAGCTGAAGCCTTGTATCAAGCAAGAATGGACAAAAATTCTAATTGCAAAACTGCAACAATTCATATCCTCAGATCCCATATGATTAAAAAGTGTTATTAAAGGAACAGTGATGTAATACAATGGCAATAATGCCTCTGTCCCTTTTTTTTTTTTAGTGTGTTGCAAGCATCAAATTATAACTTCATTTATTTTCACAAAATACAATTAAATTGGTCAGCAAAACTTGAAAATCTTTTCTTTGTATTTTTGTCAGTTAAATAAAGGTTCACACAAAATAACAGATCCCAACTTTTCTGGAAATGGAGTGAATAGTTTTATCTGTGTATCACACTGTTTTGAGGACATTTTTTTTAGGATATATTGGGCAGAATATGTCCACTGTTGCGCTCACAGTGTTCTGAAAACAGAATGTTCCTGTTCTGCAGGACTGGCTCTAATACTGATGGACGGAAATAGCCTGAGTGTCATACTGTAAGATTATGACAGATAATCATTGTCCTGATGATTCATCTGCTTTCGAAAGCCTGACATGTTAACCCTTTATAGGGCTTCACATTTATACATCACACACTATTGTTTTTCTCATGGTCTGAAGAAAAATCACAAGAAGAAAAATAGATGAAAAAGCACATTTATGCACAGCATTTTCTTCCATGCGACTCAGAATGTTTCAACAGCATCAGGTGGTATAGTATTTGCTTCACTGACCAAGAAATGACATCATGTTCTTTACAGAAGTCTCATGAACGAAAGGTTTCAATCATGTACCCAGTGAAATGGATTTGAAACTCGACAAAATTAAATATCCTTTTAATACACACAATACAGTATGTACACCCATACATACATCCACCTGCTGTTTGATGCAGTTCTTTAATCAGCTGATCCCTTGATGCATAAAATCCTGCAGATACAAATCAAGAGCTTCAGTTAATGTTCACAATGTTCAAACATCAGAATGGGGAAAATTGTGATCTCACAATAAAGTGTGACTTTCTTTCACTGTGGCATGGGTGTTGGTTTGAGCCAGATGAGTATTTCTGGTTTGAGTATTTCAGAAGCTGCTGATCTCCTGGGGTTTTCACACACAGCAGTCTCTAGAGTTTACACAGAATGGTGTGAAAAACAAAAAATATCGAGTGAGTGAGTGACAGTTCTGTGGGTGGAAACAAACGCCTTGTTGATAAGAGAGGGTCAGAGGAAAATGGACAGATTGGTTTGAGCTTTTTTGCCAGGAAGGATATAGTAACTCGTATAATCACTCTTTACAACCATGGTAAGCAGAAAAGCATCTCAGCGGAAAAGCAACAGCAGAACAACACATTGGGTTCCACTCCTGCAGCCAAGAACAGGAATCTTAGAATCAAGACCAAGCTCCTATTAAAGTGGCCGGTGAGTGTGTCTAATGGCTAGCTACCGGTATGTAACTTTAAACTGGACTCCTTTCACAGTATTGTGTGACGCGCACAGTCACACGGTTTCACTTTCCTTGATTTTTTTTCCTTTACATTTTCACTGAATAATAAAAAAAACACTGGAAACAATGGCATGGCAGTCGCTACAAAAATCTAAAACAAAGCTTGTTTTATAGTCTTGCTAAGTTTATAGGGTTTACCAAACCCCTCCTTAAGGGTGCACTCGAACTCAGCATTGTTGAATTCTCAATTCTGATTGGTCAGAAGGTGTAGATTAGTTTTCTGTAACAGCAGCTCTGACAGTCGTGCAGCTACAAATTCAGAGGCTCCAACTTGGGAAATTGCAAAGAGGGAGATTCTCCCTCTCTGCGAGTAGCTCGGAGGGAGACAGGTTTGAGTGCCATAGGTGCGAAGGCGAGTTTATATACAACCCTGATTCCAAAAAAGTTGGGACAAAGTACAAATTATAAATAAAAACGGAATGCAATGATGTGGAAGTTTCAAAATTCAATATTTTATTCAGAATAGAACATAGATGACATATCAAATGTTTAAACTGAGAAAATGTATGAAAATGTAAAGAGAAAAATTTGGTGATTTTAAATTTCATGACAACAACACATCTCAGAAAAGTTGGGACAAGGCCTTGTTTACCACTGTGAGACATCCCCTTTTCTCTTTACAACAGTCTGTAAACATTTGGGGACTGAGGAGACAAGTTGCTCAAGTTTAGGGATAGGAATGTTAACCCATTCTTGTCTAATGTAGAATTCTAGTTGCTCAACTGTCTTAGGTCTTTTTTGTCGTATCTTCTGTTTTATGATGCGTCAAATGTTTTCTATGGGTGAAAGGTCTGGACTGCAGGCTGGCCAGTTCAGTACCCGGACCCTTCTTCTACGCAGCCATGATGCTATAATTGATGCAGTAGATGGTTTGGCATTGTCATGTTGGAAAATGCAAGGTCTTCCCTGAAAGAGACGTCGTCTGGATGGGAGCATATGTTGCTCTAGAACCTGGATATACCTTTCAGCATTGATGGTGTCTTTCCAGATGTGTAAACTGCCCATGCCACACGCATTAATGCAACCCCATACCATCAGAGATGCAGGCTTCTGAACTGAGCGCTGATAACAACTCGGGTCGTCCTTCTCCTCTTTAGTCCGAATGACACGGCGTCCCTGATTTCCATAAAGAACTTCAAATTTTTATTCGCCTGACCACAGAACAGTTTTCCACTTTGCCACAGTCCATTTTAAATGAGCCTTGGCCCAGAGAAGACGTCTGCGCTTCTGGATCATGTTTAGATACGGCTTCTTCTTTGAACTATAGAGTTTTAGCTGGCAACGGTGGATGGCACGGTGAATTGTGTTCACAGATAATGTTCTCTGGAAATATTCTTGAGCCCATTTTGTGATTTCCAATACAGAAGCATGCCTGTATGTGATGCAGTGCCATCTAAGGGCCCGAAGATCACGGGCACCCAGTATGGTTTTCTGGCCTTGACCCTTACGCACAGAGATTCTTCCAGATTCTCTGAATCTTTTGATGATATTATGCACCGTAGATGATGATATGTTAAAACTCTTTGCAATTTTACACTGTCGAACTCCTTTCTGATATTGCTCCACTATTTGTCGGCGCAGAATTAGGGGGATTGGTGATCCTCTTCCCATCTTTACTTCTGAGAGCTGCTGCCACTCCAAGATGCTCTTTTTATACCCAGTCATGTTAATGACCTATTGCCAATTGACCTAATGAGTTGCAATTTGGTCCTCCAGCTGTTCCTTTTTCGTACCTTTAAGTTTTCCAGCCTCTTATTGCCCCGTCCCAACTTTTTTGAGATGTGTTGCTGTCATGAAATTTCAAATGAGCCAATATTTGGCATGAAATTTCAAAATGTCTCACTTTCGACATTTGATATGTTGTCTATGTTCTATTGTGAATACAATATCAGTTTTTGAGATTTGTAAATTATTGCATTCTGTTTTTATTTATAATTTGTACTTTGTCCCAACTTTTTTGGAATCGGGGTTGTACTATCTATCTATCTATCTATGAATGATTCACCACATTTCGTGTCAATTTTGTGTCAATTAAATCTTATTAATAGTAACAGCTCTAGATAAATCCAGTGACTACAGACCAAACTTTAATATGCCTAAAGTCAATGTTAATGTCAATAATGACTATTATAAATTGCCAATGGTAGACCCTCTGATGATAATGTTCTTCTAATAATATTCTAAGTCTAAGTTAGTAAAAGTCAGACAAAAACAGTCAGACAAGTTCATTAGAATCTAACGTCTGGTCTGGTGATCTAACCTTGTCAGATATAGGGTCGTCTTGCCAAGATAAAACAAAAAACGTCTCCCATTTTACGATTCCGGAGATTGCCAAAGCAACTGAACAACAATATCACGTGACCACCATGGGGTGTGTTTGACCAACTTTTAACCATAACAAGTCGGTGTGGGTGAACATGGCGGACTCGGCTCTCCCACCAGTGGAAAAGAAAAGGAAAACCTGCCTAGTGAGTGCAACTGCAAGATAGAGCAAGGTTCGATGACGTGTCATTTTTCTGGACAGATAACTAAATCATTCTAGCTAGTGCTTAGCTATCGTAGCCTTAGAATTTATGAGCTCGACTCCACAGTAGTGAGTATGGAGTTCTACACCGAATATTTTGATCTTACAGAGAAAGAAACAAGAACACAAAAACAGGAACAGAGAAACTATTTGTCTTTTGTTTCACGGGTCTATTCGCGAATGTCGACCACAAATGACATCCCTGTGACTCAAAACTTTCCGAGGTCGATGCAGAGTCACGATATTTTCTGCGAGTCGCCATCTTGGTGTGACGCAGTTCCATAGTTATGCTAATTAGTTAAAGCTCATCCTTCCTGTTCGGCTGTTTCCTGTTTTTGTATGGCCATACTGTTTACCTCAAAAATCAGTAAAACAGTCCCAAAACAGAGAAAAGCACCCCTCAGCTTTTCATTTTTTATTTTTATTTTATTTTAATGATCACATCTTGGGCGGCACAGTGGTGTAGTGGTTAGCGCTGTCGCCTCACAGCAAGAAGGTCCTGGGGTCGAGCCCCGGGGCCGGCGAGGGCCTTTCTGTGTGGAGTTTGCATGTTCTCCCCGTGTCCGTGTGGGTTTCCTCCGGGTGCTCTGTTTCCCCCACAGTCCAAAGACATGCAGGTTAGGTTAACTGGTGACTCTAAATTGACCGTAGGTGTGAATGTGAGTGTGAATGGTTGTCTGTGTCTATGTGTCAGCCCTGTGATGACCTGGCGACTTGTCCAGGGTGTACCCCGCCTTTCGCCCGTAGTCAGCTGGGATAGGCTCCAGCTTGCCTGCGACCCTGTAGAACAGGATAAAGCGGCTAGAGATAATGAGATGAGATGAGATGATCACATCTTGTCTGCATGATATTACTCTTGTGAGACACAGGGAAATGTCATTCACAATAAAAAATTATAAAATTTCAGATGACTTAGCAGTCTGCACCTTTAAGACTAATAATAAACATAGACATTTACTTTACTTTTATGGAAGGAGTTTCCAGTGTCACCGCTTTGTAAAGCTGTAACTTTATGTCTTTTGACAGTTTCTGGATGCTTTGTGGTTTTTGTGTTCTAATTGTCTTAATGGTTTCCAGATTTGTGAAGGTTTTCATGAAGCATTTTCCAGGTTACAATTAAATACTGTCTCTTCCATGGGTGAATGATTTCCATTAGAATAACCTGACATCATTCTTCAGGAATCATCAGGAACAGGAGCAATGCTTTCCTTTACAGACCACCAGAAACACATTAACACCCATTAGGAACCACTCAAAAAGTCAAAGTCCTTCCCATGCCAGGACCTGATCTTCCCAGACAGTCTCCCGTCCCAGTACTAACCAGGCCCTTAAGGTGCATTGGGTGGCACTGATCTCTGCTTCTAGAGCTCTCAGCCTCTCGCCTATACAGCTAGGGTTACAGTGGGGGGCGAGTCCACTGGTAACCATGAGAGTTTGACTCCCCACTCACATCTATATTGCAGCGTGCCTTGCCAGATGGTAGTAGGTACCATTTTTATGATGGTCCTTGGTACGACCCGACTTTGAGTACTACTCGTGATCTCCCGATCGAGAGGTGAACATGCTAACCACTTGGCCAGAGTGTGGTATTAGGAACCACCATGAATATTAAATTGTTTCTGTTGCATTTTTTTTTAGCAGAGATAGTCAAAAGATTGTTTTTTTTTAACACTTGAAGAGAATGGTTCATTGATTGGTCATTTCTTTTCTGTCATCAAAGCCGCTCTGTAAATGTCATCACATTTACTGATGTTTATCCAGAAGCCACAAACCACACAAAGTCTGTCTGGTTGCATAATTTCAACCATTTTCTTCCTGAAAGTGTTTTGAGGAAAGTGGGTGGTCGCGCCGCAGACAACCTGGTTGGAATTCTTGTGTGATTTCAGAGGCACAGACGCCACAAACTCACAGCAGTATGGCTACTGTGTTACATCTGTGTTATAGTTGTGAAATCTCTGATGTCTTGCAGAAGAAGAAGAAGAAGAAGCAGAATAGTCACAGTTTGATTGATAGACATGTTTCTACACTGATTGATAGAAGAGCTTTATGTTGTCCGTCAAGCTCTGAGATTAAATAAAATACACCAAATATCAGTCTCTCCAGCAGATCACCAACTTGTCATGGTTGGAGAGTTTACATGCCTCTATGACGCCTAGGGCTATGCTGGCTGTAGTTTAATCTCCTGGAAGGGTCACCCAAGCCAGACAAGTCAATGGGTAGAGGCCAGATGAAGCATGATTCACTGGTCCTCCGGGTTAGGGGGCTGGGCACAGGGCTAACCACCCTGTCCTGTAAAAAAAATGGTGTTACAAAAAACAAATATCAGTCTAACATGTTAATGAGTGCACAAGATTTGTATGATGCAGGCCTGTAGAGCTAAGATTAACAGCAAGATGCTAAGAATAGCATCCGGTGTTGAGTAATATCCAAACACAGCAGTCCTGACTGTAGTGCAGCTTTATATTATTATTTATAGGTCTATATTAAAGCACTTGTTCAAATATGTTACTGTTTCTATAGTAACAGCTCATTCACAGGGACTTGTACAACAAATGATGTGGAAAACAACGATAACAGCTCAGTATAAACACACGGAAATTGGTTTATATACAGAGATATGGACAACGTGACAAGATCAGAGAACACAGCTTTTATAATTGTTTGTTTCTCTTTTCCAGAGCTGGATTTAAACAGACTTGATGGTGACACCGTGTGCCCACCACTGAGGAATGGACAAGATGACCTTCCAGGTAAAATCCAGCATGGAGTTTCTTCAAATAACCTTTGTTCTTTTAGCAAACCCCATTTTGCTTCTTGATCTTCTCAAACATCTTAAGATCATTTCTCAATTCCTGATTCAACGTCTTTTCAACTTTCTTCTGGATCTTTTCAAATCATCTCCAATCCTATCTTACTTTTAAATTTGAAACTGTATGGTCAAAAGTATGTGCACCCCTCACCATATGTCCTTGTTGAACATCCCATTCCAGATTTATTATTCTTTGCTCTTATGCCCTTCTGGGAAGGCTTTGCACAAGATTTTCGGGCGTGGCTGTTGGATTTGTGTTCAATCATTTCAGCTACAAGAGCATTAATGAGATCAGACACTAATGTTGATGTTGAGGAGGTTCCAGTTCCAGTTCATCCCAAAGGTGTTCAGTGGGATTGAGTTGAGTCAGGGATCTGTGCAGGACACTCAGGTTCTTCCACTGCAAACTTCACACACCATGTCTTCATGGAGCTCTGTGCTTTGTACACAGGGGTATCATCATGCTGGAACAGGTTTGGACCTGTAAAGCTACAGTATACAGAGATGCTCTGTACAGTTGGGTGCTTCCAAGTTTGTGGCAACAGTTTGGAGAAGAACCACATATGGTTGTGATAGTCAGGGGTGCACATACTTTGGGCCTTATTGTGTATCATCCTTCATCAACTCGTGTCTGGATCTTTTTCCTGTTTTCAATACTATTCAGATCTTTTTACCTAAAGACCTCTTCAGTATTATCCCAACCCCTCTGTATGTTTATTATATTCTTTAACACCTTCTGGAGTTCCTCACCCTTCCCCAACTCCTTATATTTTCACATCTCAATCCATTATTCTTCTTCAACCTCATATTTTCATTCTGGGTTTTTTCACTCTGCTTCAATTGCTTCTGGATCTACTCCTTCAGCATTGAGCACATTCTTCTTCTGGATCTTCTCAACCTTCACAGATGACTTGTGAATCTTCTCATTCTTGTCTGATTCTCAATCTGCTTACTCTCCTTTAACCCCCTCTTCTCATATATCTCTTTATCTTTGAAGTTCTCCACCTACTGTGTTCTTTTGATCCTTCTGCAGCCATCTTCTGAATCTGTTCATTATGGATCTTCTCACTATGATTGAACTTCCTGTATCTTCAGACTTATTTTTCTAAACCTTCTGGATCTCTTCACCTAACTTCAGCTTTTTCGAGGTCTTGCTCATCTGCATGTTCTCATCCATTTTTCCATCTTCTTCTACATCTTCTGAATATTGTACACTTCTATTTTTAGACATTTCCTCCTTTTTTGTAACTTTCACCCTCCTGTTTACCAGAGAAGTGAAATCTGAAATTAATTTTCGAGTTCTTTCTTCACACCATGTTCTCACAGTAACATATCAAAAACCTCGGCTCTGAGTATGAAGGCTCAGAGTGTGAAGTAGCTTTATACAATCTAAATATTTCGATCTGTTCACTGCTTCCCTGCACAGACCCTCCAGCGCTGAACGTTTTATTCATTAAAGATGGAGAACTTGGTGAGATGTCATTCCAAAAAGCTCCTCAGATCTCCAATGAGCCAAATAAAAGGTTCCACCATCAGCAGCATGAACACTTCAGACTCAGCACGATCTTAATTGGATGCACTCTGTTGGTTTTAGCAAATCTGCGCAGCAGCTAAAATCGCTAATCACTCTCACATGTACGGTATATGCTGGAAAGTGTGTAAGCGGAATTTAAGGGCCTGGTTTTAGCACAAACACATGTTCAGATTAATACATGACTCATTAATGCTGAAATTCCCTACAGCTAGCATTTTAGCATTTGCTAATGATAACCACATGAAGAACAAAACTGTGCAAATCTACATGGACTAAAAATAGTGCAGATTGATTTTTAAATAGCATGAATGTCATCAATTCTAAGACGAGACCGAGACCTTCAAAAAGTGGTCTCAGGACCAAAACTGATCAAGTATTACAACACTTGCTCAGTGTAAATATAAAATTGCATTCCCCAATAGAAGCCATAATGGTAAGAGAAACAGCTTTCGAGCCAAAAGGTTATCGGTTTGATTCCCTGGACCAGGAGGAATGGCTGAAGTACCCTTGAGCAAGGCACCTAACCCCCAACTGCTGCTCTGGGTATGTTGTACATTGCTCTGGATAAGAGCATTTGCTAAATGCATTAATGTAAAATGTAAATCTGCAACAGTAAGTGTGTGTGTGTGTGGGGGGGGGGGGGGGGGGGGTATATTGGTGGAGACTCAGTGTCCCCACAAAGATAGGAATATCTGACTGTTTGGGGACATTTTACAAACTAATAGAGCCTGAAGGTTAAGTTTAGGGTCAGTGGAAGTTCTTCACAAGGATAGTAAGACAAGTGTGTGTGTGTGTGTGTGTGTGTGTGTGTGTGTGTGTTAGGTTTCGACCTGATCACACAGTTACAGTCGGATGTGACTCAGTTGAAGGGTGTCAGGAAGGTGATGGGCTCCACATCCACTCAGTTGGCGTACAGACTTGACCGCGAGGCCAACTTTCAGATCCCCACCAGGTAACACACACACACACACACACACACACACACACACGACTACTACTACTACTGAAGTGGTGTTTATGGTATTTTAAGGCATTCCAATCAGTGTAATTACACACACACACACACACACACACACACACACACACACACACACACACAGAGTTGTGGTCAGAAGTTTACATACAGTGACATGAATGTCATCTTGGATATGAATGTCATGGCAATATTTGGGCTTTCAGTAATTTCTTTGAACTATTCTTTTTCTGTGGCAGAATGACTGTACAGCATGCAGCTTTAATAAAAAAAAGACTAGAATTTGGTGCACAAGTTTTCATTTTCTTTGGGTTTTCTGAAATCAACACAGGGTCAAAATTACACATACAGGGTCAAAATTATACATACAGCACACCTAATATTTGGGTAAAATGTCTCTTTGCAAGATTCACCTTGACCAAACACTTTTGTTTACCATGAACAAGCTTCTGGCAGAATTCTGGCTGGATATTTCACAACTCTTCATGGTAGAATTCAATTATTATTATATTTTTTTCTTGGCATGGACTCGACTTATAACCACAGTCCATATATTTTCAATAGGATTGAAGTCCGGACTTGTTTTAAGCTTAATGTGAGCCTGCTTTATCCTCCACAACCAGCTCTGATGCGTGTTTGGGTTCATTGTCTGTTGTGACTCCCAAGTCCCAAGTCATGTTCAAGTTTCTGGTGATTTATGGTGAAGAATTCTGAGGTAGACCTCCTTCTTCATTATTTCATCCACTTTGTGCAATGAACCAGTTCCACTGGCAGCAAAACAGCCCCAGAGCATGATGATCCTACCACCACCACCACCAGCTGGTACAGTGTCCCTCTGTACATGGTGGTCATTGTGGCCAAACAACTCAATCTTTGTCCCATCTGACTATACAGCTTTCCTCCAGAAGGCTTTTTCTTTGTCCATGTGGTCAGCTTCAAACTTTAGTTAAGCTTGAAGGTGTTAATTTTAGAGCAGGGGGTTATTTCTTGGATAGCAGCCTCTTAGTCCATGGTGATCTGAACTGTAGACAGTGATCCATCAGCTTCCAGTTCATGGCAGCGCTGTGCTATGATGGTTCCCAGGTTGTTCCTGACCATCCAAACCAATTTTCTTTCAGCTGAGGGTGACAGTTTGGGTTTTCTTGAAGCAAAGTGGCTTGGCAAAGTGACTACACCTCACAGTAACTTACATACAATTGTTTGAACTGATGTTGGAATTTGCAGTTGTTTAGAAATGGCTCCAAGAGGCATTCCGGAGTTGTGTACATCTGCAATCCTCTTTCTCAGATCTGCACTGAGCTCCTTGGAGTTTCCCATTGTATTGTTGTCTTGGTCAATCCAATGAGTGCTGTAAACAAACCCTTTTTATGAAGGCACAGAGAAGCTACCAGCTGTAGTCAATCAAGATCCCGAACAGGAAGTTAAGAGACCTCGGCCTTGGCAAAATAAGAGACATTTTGGAAGTTTCAGCACCTCTGAATTAATTATCTAAGCGAGAATTTGTAAATTTTTGACCCTGTATGTATAATTTTGACCCTGTGTTGATTTCAGAAAACCCAAAGAAAATTAAAACTTGTGCACCAAATTCTAGTTTTTTTTTTTTAATTAAAGCTGTATGCTGTACAATCATTCTGCCACAGAAAAACAGCAGTTCAAAGAAATGACTGAAAGCCCAAATATTGCCATGACATTCATATCCAAGATGACATTCATGTCACTGCATGTAAAGCCAGTATCTCACTGGGCTGCAACAGCTTGCGACAAACTGCGAACGTCATTTGCGAGAGAGTTTCAAAAGTGTCTTGAAACATTCGAGGGGCTTCTCAATTTCCTCACATGAGTCGCAAAGTGTCGCTCCTTCATCGATGAAATTTTGAGCATGTTCAAAAAATTTGTACAACAAAATTTCTCTCAAAATAGCCGCAAATGCGTCACTGGTGTTGTAAAGCCGTCACGAACCCTTCTCAAGTCAGTTTCCGTGAGACAGGAAGTGCGAGTTCAGCCAGTATTTCACTGGGCTGCGACAGCCTGTGACTAGTTGGAGACACAACAATTGTGATAAAATATGCGAATATCAATTCAGTGTAATTCCAAGTGAAAATTGTCGCTAATTTGCACAATTGTTGTGTCTCCAACTAGTCGCAGGCTGTCGCAGCTCAGTGAGATACTGGCTTAAACCTCTGACCACAACTGCATATTCACTGGATATGAGCAAATGCGCGCTCTGATCGGCTACTCTACTACTAGGATATTAGCTCATGTACCATGAGTAGAGAAAAACAAAATGGCAGAGCATGTTGCTGAACCAACTGAGGATGAAATAAAAACTCTACTCGAAAACAAAACCCCAAAAAATACAAACAAGCGACAAAATATGGAATAAAAGTACTTGATTGTAAGAACGTATCGTTTTTATTATTCAAGAATTATTTTTGCATTTTTCACAAGTTGCTCCTGTCGTTTCACTGGTTTGTTTACGTTCTAAGTGGAAATGATTTTATCTGACTTTTTGTATAAGGTTTTTACTCATTGGATTTGCAAAAAATAAAAATAAAAATGCTCTGTTTCTCAAAATCCAGTGAATGTGGATAGAATAAAACAGTTATTCCACTCAGTCTCTTCGTACATGGATTATAGGCAACTTGGTGCTATGTGCCTCGTTGGCTATCCGCTCATGTACGACTCGATTTTGTGGAATAACAGAATTAGTAGTGGAATAATCCACGACTAATGAATACACACTCACTGGCCACTTTATTAGGAACATTTGTACACTGTACACTTGTACAGTGTACCTCTCTGCGACATAATTGGCTGATTGGGTAATTGTTCAGGTGTTCCTAATAAATAAAGGGACCAGTGAGTGTATACACACATGAGGTGTAATGCAATGGCACTATCTGTAAAACCCACCGGCTTGTGCAACCATTTCATTGCAGCCTGCTGCAAATTTCCTATTTTTAGTTTGGCTGGAGACAACTTATGAATATTCATGATGAAAGTGCTACCTGATTGGTTGCTGAATGCCTTAATGTTTCACTGTATTGATAAGATAAGGCAAGAAGTTTAGGGTTGGGATTCGGGTCAAGATTATGGCTATGGTTATCTCAAAACAATGTGGTGAAACAAAAGGCATTCACCGGCTAATCAGGTTGTACTCTCCTCATGAATTTACCCCCATGCAAAAAGTAAAATTTGGATCCCAGTCCTGATGCACACCTCTAGACTCCTATTTGTGTTTGTATCTGTTCAGACCAACTAATATATTTGTAGTCACACACACATGCACACACACATATATAAAAATGCTTGGCCAGTGTTCACTACAGGTGTTACATTATTATAGGTTACACACAGATTTTCCTGCTCCTCACACAGCTACTCAGTGACAACAAAAATAATAGTAATAATAATGATAACTAAAACATGTCCCAAACCATTTGTCATGAAAAAGAGCTAAGGGAAGCTCTAAGACTGGCCAAAAACACAGAAAAGTGCACATCTGCACAGCTGTTGAGCCCAAACACACAAAAACTCTCAGCATTTGCACATCTGCTGATGATTACAGAGTAAACCACCAAAAAACACTCAGCACACACCTCAGTACCCCGAGGTGACATTATTACAGGAGACCAGGTCTAATCCATCAGTTTGACTGCATGATGCTGAACTGGTAGCTACAGGGTTCAATCCCTTGTTAGCAACATTACAATACATTACCTTAGCCTTGTAGACCTTGTAGGTACTGTTGAATTCTGGATTCTGATCGGTCAGAAGGTGTGGACCAATCAACAGCAGGTCTACAAATCACCGTTTTCTATGAATGCACTTTGTTTCTATGGTAACAGCTCATCCACAGAGACTCGTACTCTGAATGCGCAACAAAGATTCAATCTAGAAAAAAAATTCAATAGTTTTTTTTTTTTTGAGACGGTCCTCACAAGTGTCGCATGTGTTGAAACAGCAATGTTGCTATTTAGAGCAAGTTTGAAGAGTAGTGTAGAGAACTAAAGAGAATGAAAGGATGGACAGAGTTAACGTGGATAGAAGTGGCCTTGGTTTATTTTATTGTCCAACAGGAAACTCCAGTTTTATCGCCATACCTTGATCATTTACAAGCTGGTAAAATTCCTACTCCAGCTCCTTCCATAAACACCCCCCTGCAGAGAGCTTGATCCTGTTAATACCCCGTACCCCAGAGGCAGCCACGGTTCCTCTCCTGACTTGGCACATTCGGCCCCTGGATCAGGCATTTTTTCCGGCTTTGAACTCATAACAACCATTGAGTCAAAGACCCTTTGAAATGATCATGGTGGAGAATTTGCTCCCAGGCCACGAGGCTTTGAAGATTAAACTGCCGCTGCTTTCGATTTATCTCATATTGGTCTATTTGACCAAGTGGCTCTGGAATCAGGACACAACAGTGCTTTCTCATGACCAGAGCATTTCTCATTCTTCTCCATCACCTTCAAAGCCGAGGTGAAATTAGCAGGTGTTGTGATCTCTGTGACTTTCACTGTGGCATGGGTGTTGGTTTGAGCCAGATGGACTGGTTTGAGTATTTCAGAAACCGATGATCTCCTGGGGATCTCACACACAAGTCTCTAGAGTTGTGGGGATGCCATGGCCTAAAAAAGCAGCTTGGGGACCAAAAGGTTGCCAATTCATTTCACTGGACCAGTAGGAATGGCTCAAGTGCCCTTGAGCAAGGCACCTAACCCCTAAATGCTCCCCAGGCTGCTCTGGGTATGTTGTACATCACTCTGGATAAGGGCATCTGTTAAATGCTTGTAATTTAATGTAATGTAGAGTTTACACAGAATGGTGTGAAAAACAAAAAAAACATCAAGGTTCTGTGGGTGAAAACACACACCTTGTTGATAAGAGAGGTCAGAGGAAAATGGACAGGTTGGTTCAAGCTTCTTTTTTTTTGCCAGGAAGGATATAGTAACTCATATAATCACTCTTTACAACCGTGGTGAGCAGAAAAGCATCTCAGCATGCAACAGCAGAAGAACACATTGGGTTCCACTCCTGCAGCCAAGAACAGGGATCTTAGAATCAAGAACAAGTTCTTATTAAAGTGATCAGTGAGTGTATATAATTGATTCAGGTTCACATCACAATTAAATCTGGAAGCAATAAAATACTCCATCCCATGCTGTTTTAGGAAAACAATCAACGATGGAGTGGTGCTGATTACCAGGCGCAATGTTGATTATTTTCCTATAACAGGACATCCAGGAACTTTTATGGCGTATTCACACCTACATTGTTTGGTCCGGACCAAACGACCAAACGAACCAAATTTCCCTTGGTCCGGACCTTTTTGGTTGGTCTGAATACAAACCACCGAACTCTGGTCCGGACTAAACAAGCGGACCGAGCTGCAAGGTCGGACTCGGTCCGGACCAAAGGAACCCTGGTGCGGATCTTTTGGAGGTGTGAAAGCAGACCGGACCTAATCCGACAGTTTTGCTTTTTTGTACCTCGGGAGCTTCTGTCGTTTGTCGAGCATTATGGGAAACAGAGTCTTGACACTCCACCGCAAAGTGCAAACACTGTTTCGGTTGTCAAGGGAACCTTACAACAGTCGTTCAGTCATTCAGACCAGTGGTAGGCTAGACTACAGAGTACAAAAAATGAGTAGGGGGCAAACGTGGGCCGAGGAAGAAACGCGCACCCTTGTGGATATATGGGCAGATGTCCACATATCTGAGCTTTTGGAGAGAACACACAAAAATGCTGACGTGTTTGCTGTATTCAGTGAGAAAATGAAGGAGAAGGGGTTCACGCGCTCCCCAGAACAATGTCGGCTAAAAGTGAAGAAACTCCGTCAGACCTACATTAAAATCAGGGACATTCTTTCAAAAAGTGGCGGTACTAGCGACACAAAAAAGAAATTCATCTATTGCGTGAAGAGCCAGAACTGTCACAACATGATGTGCGCTCATCAGCGCTATCCTCCGTAGCCGCCTTGCCCTTTGTCGTCGTCGTTGATAAATTACTTGTACAACAGCATAGTAATCGCACAATTGTGAAAACAGTAAAAACTGGAAAAAAACATATAGCTTTGATGACATTAAAAAGAATAACAGCACGGAAAGCCTCCATGACTACTTTTGAACTTAACGCTTTGTGCGCGTGTCGTCTCTGACCAATAGCTGAACGACCTCAGGGCGCGTGGCTTTGTTGACAGATTTTGGTCCGCTTACTAAAATGTACAGTGTGAAAGCGAACCGCACCAAAATGAAAAAATAAAAAAAAAAACATTTGGTTCGGACCAAAGCAAGTGAACTATCGAACTATCCTGGTCTGAATACACCCTAAATTCTTCTTATGTCACAGCAACTCACCAACGATTAACAGTCGTTCCCTCATCAGCCTCTTCTTTCTCTGTTCAAGTCGGACAAAAACCTCACAGCTTCTGAGAAACTGCAAAGTGTAAACCCCTCTCTCCTGAAGATGACGCAAACGTCACAGCTTTACCTTCCATAAATGTAAATTCCATAAATCTCCTTACAGAAAGCATTTTGGTAAAAACTCCACATTAGTGCTGTTTTCTTCTTAAAAGTATTGATCCAACTTCAGAAAAAAAAAGGGTTCTGGAAAAGTTCTTTAAGTGTTCTCCAGACCCCTTTCTCATTAGAAAACACATTCCTGTAGTGTTCTACATTGATCCTTGAAGGGTTCCAACAGAGCGACAGCTCAAGAACCCTTAAGGGAGTGTAGTGAGTCCCAGTTTATCAACGTAAACCATCTCTTTTATGTAAACTTGAGGGAAAATGGGAAAATGAAAGGAAAAAAATAGCTTTTTCCACTCACTGATCATTCTGATCTTTTCATCCACCATAATTTTTTTTTTGTTGTTGTTCTGGTCCAGTCCCACCACTCAGAGTGTATCTTCTTCTGGATGAATGGTGTTCTGGTCTGTTCTGTGACTCTGAAAGGGTTAACACGTGTCCGCTCTTGTTCTCCCGAGGCCAACGTTCCCCAGAGGCTTCCCAGCAGAGTACTCATTCATGACCACGTTCCGCATGATCAAGAACACAGTGAACAAAGTGTGGAACTTGTGGCAGGTGGTGGATGAGGATGGTGTGAAGCAGGTGGGGATGCGTCTGAACGGGGACCATCAGGCCCTCGAGTTCTTCCTCACCACCTTGGATGGAGACCTGCAGACTGTCACCTTCCCGGGTCTGTCTGTGCTCTTCAACACCAAGTGGCACAAAGTGATGATCGGTGTGGAGAGCGAGATGGTCACGCTGTATGTGGACTGCCAGCCTGTCGACCAGAGGCCCATTAAGGAGAAGGGCTACGTCAGCACGGATGGAGAGACGCTCTTCGGGAGACTGGATGCTGATCCCAACAGTTCTGTGGTGGTAAGAATGCTAATTATCGGTGACGTATATAAACAATCCCCAAACTGTTGATCAGATCATTGCTTAATGCTACAAGTGCATTTTTAGCATTGCTCGGTGAACTTTCATAAATAACAATAGATGGAGATTCACTTCTCTCTCATTCTGCAAATCAGTGTTGGAGTCAATGAATCATTTAGTCATGACTGAGATTAAAGTTCACTTTGAGTTTGACTTGATTCAATCCTCTCTAATTCAGTGAAATCTTTGTTGGAGTCACTGATTCTTTTTTTTTTCATGACTAACCTTCAATCCTTTCTAATCCAGTAATGTCAGGGTTGGAGTCAGTGAATCATTTGGTCATAACTGAGATTCAATCTTCTCTAATTCAGTGAAATCATTGTTAGAATCAGTGATTCTTTTTCATTACTAAGATTCAATCATCTCTAATTTGGTGATGTCAATACTGGAGTAAGTGAATCATTTGATTATAACTGAGATTCAATCCTTTCTAATACATACAAATCATTGTTGGAGTCAGTGAATCATTTGCTCATGATTGAGATTGAAGTTCACTTTGACTTTGACTTGATTCAATCCTCTCTAATTCAGTGAAATCTTTGTTGTAGGCAATGATTCTTTTTTCATGACCAAGAATCAATCGTTTCTAATCCAATGATGTCATTGTTGGATTCATTGAAGCATTTGGTTATGACTAAGATTCAGTCCTCTCTAATTCATCAAAATCACTGTTGGAATCAATTATTCTTTTTCATGACTAAAATTCAATCCTCTAATTCATAGAGGATTGAACAACATTGTTGGAGTCAGTTAATCATTTGGTCATGACTCAGATTCAATCCTATCTAATTAAACAAAATCATTGTTGGACTCAATGATTATTTTTTCACGACTGAGAATCAATCCTCCCTAATTCATAGAAATTATTGTTGGAGTCAGCAAATCATTTGGTCATAACTGAGATTAAAGTTCACTTTGACTTTGACTTTAACTTAATTCAATCCTCTCTAATCCAGTGGAATCTTTGTTGGAATCAGTTATTCTTTTTTCATGGCTGAGATTCAATTCTCGCTAATTCAGTGAAAACTTTGTTGGAGACAAAGAATAATTTGGTCATGTTTGAGATTCAATTCTCTCTAATTCAGCAAATTAATTGTTGGAATCAATTATTCTTTTTCATGACTAAGATTCAGTCCGGGCAGCACGGTGGTGTAGTGGTTAGTGCTGTCGCCTCACAGCAAGAAGGTCCGGGTTCGAGCCCCGTGGTCGGCGAAGGCCTTTCTGTGTGGAGTTTGCATGTTCTCCCCGTGTCCGCGTGGTTTTCCTCCGGGTGCTCCGGTTTCCCCCACAGTCCAAAGGCATGCAGGTTAGGTTAACTGGTGACTCTAGATTGACCGTAGGTGTGAATGTGAGTGTGAATGGTTGTCTATGTGTCAGCCCTGTGATGACCTGGCAACTTGTCCAGGGTGTACCCCGCCTTTCGCCCGTAGTCAGCTGGGATAGGCTCCAGCTTGCCTGCGACCCTGTAGAACAGGATAAAGTGGCTACAGATAATGAGATGAGAAGATTCAGTCCTCTCTAATTCACTAATGGCAGTGTTGGAGACAATGATTCATTTGGTCATGACTGAGGTTCACTCATTTTTAATTCAGTAAAATCAGGGTTTGACTCTGTGAATCATTTTAATTTTCAAGAGTCAATCCTCTACCATTTAGAAATTCAGTGTTTGAGTCTTTGAATCCTTTTCATTTGCTCCTCTCTCATTTATCATGTCAGCGTGTGGGCCGTTTTGAATCTTTTGGTCATGATAGAGATTCAGTCCTCTCTCAATTAACAAATCAGTGCTTGAATCAGTGAATCATTGTGGTCAAAACCAAAACTCACTCCTCTCTTATTGAACAATTCAGTGTTTGACTCAGTGAATTATTTTGTTCATGACCAAGATTTGTTCATTTCTCATTCAGCAAACCAGTGTTTGATTCAGAATATCACTGAATCGTTTTGGTCAAAACTGAGATTCACTTTTCTTTCATTCTGAAAATGAATGTTTCAGCCAAATCAGTGAATCATTTGTGGCAGATCACAGAATCCAGGGACACATGTCTGCCCGGGGGCATTTTGAGTTATTGACAGATTCAGAAAGTACAGTTTCTAAGCTTTCCAATGATGCCTTCCATGTGGAGATCTGACAATATTTGAAGAATGTGTGGCCTTTTGAAAGTGTATACTTCTTAAAACAGAAAAGGGAGAAAATCGCCCTCAAAGTTTTCCATCTCAGCTACTCTGGGTGTAGGGCGGGCACATAATGCTGCTCATTTGCATGACATTAAGGAAAGCCCTACCCCCTACGAGCTAGCACGATGCTACTTTCATGTAAACAAAGATCACCACGTCAATTTTCCTTCCATGCAAAGTATGCCCAACACAATTATGAAGTACAAAAATAAGTCCTAAAGTATACTTTAACGTTTTGTGGTTGAAAAATTACTCACACCGTAAGAAAGAAAGAGAGCACGATGATGACACAACTAACACAACGCTAGTTTCATGTAAAGCCTCGGTTACAACCGGCCGTACCGTGCTCCTACAGCCGGTCTACATGCAAAAAATGCAAGAAACACACGGAGAGCACGCATGAAACGCACGAGAGCGCGCGTGTGAAAAGCACGAGAGCGCGCGTGTGATGTGCTGATTTTCGAGCCGCAGACCAGCCGCAGAGGTTCTTTGTCATGTCAAAGAAACTCTACGGGTGCTTACGTTTTTTTCAGGTTGCAAGACAAACTTACGGCCAACGCGTGTCTTTCTCCGTGAACAAAAAAAAAAAACGCAGCGATTTGGGAAACGCCAAAAATCACACAGCCAAAAAATCGTACGTCCGGTTGTGACCTAGGCTTAACCAAACCACAACACTCTCCGTTACATGCAAAAATAACCACACAGCCTTAGATTAATAAACTCACCCCATCAGAAAGAGAAACGGCGTCTTGCACACACCAATGCCTCCGATGGAATGTAATCCTAGAACGGTCCGTGTATCATCCGATCATTCAAGTATTCCATTCAATCTGGAAAACGAGGTTGCGGTTTTTTTGCTAGAAATGGTTATCTCCGATGTAAATACCGAGTGTCTGTTTGCTTCGCGGTGTTTCAGCTCCTCTGCGCTCTGTTTAGTAACTCATTCCATAGTGAAATCACACGCCTGTATGCAGGTTAAGTAGCCATGCGCTCAGCTCGGATCATATAGCTGATTCGCGGAAAAAAAAACAAATGACTTAAATCATCATGTGAATGGCCCATATGATAATTTACCCACACCCCCCAGCAGGCTACAGTCCTGACAAAAACGAGACAATTTGCAACAAAAAAATGTATACTTTTCCAACAAAACAATCTATTATCTGAAATACTGATTGCATTCTTCAAGATCTCAACTTGCACATGATGGAAAAAAACAAAAATCACAAATTTCGAAAAAAATGTTTCTTTTGCGATTATCTCAGATTCGTTTCGGCCGACATGCGTCCCTGGATTTGGTGAGGGGTCACATTTGTTCCTGAGTGAAATTTGTTCATCTCATGTTCAGTGAGTCAATGTTTGAGTCAGTGAGTTATTTTGGTGAAGATTTACTACCTTCTGTTTCAGAGAATCATTATAATTTAGTGGATGTGAATCATTTAACTCAAGAGATTCAAATGAGTCACTGAAAATATGACAATTTTCATCTTTATTATTGGCCCCGATTAGGAAAAAGCTTGTGCAAAAAAATCATGTGTGTTTAAAATTTATGCTCAATGTGTTAATTGTTTTCATTTCTCCTTGACTATGCTGTGATACCGCATGCATGTTTCTTTGTCGCATCCTAGTTTGAGGTGCAGTGGATGCTGATTCACTGTGACCCAAAGAGAGCTCAGAGAGAGAGCTGCACTGAACTTCCTGTAGCTGAGGTAATCACCACATCGCCCATCTCTCTGTCTACTTCTGTAACCAGTCGTGAGCTGACAGTCTTCTAGCTAATTGTGAGATAAATTATAAACCGGCGGCACGGTGGTGTAGTGGTTAGCGCTGTCGCCTCACAGCAAGAAGGTCCTGGGTTCGAGCCCCGGGGCCGGCGAGGGCCTTTCTGTGTGGAGTTTGCATGTTCTCCCCGTGTCCGCGTGGGTTTCCTCCGGGTGCTCCGGTTTCCCCCACAGTCCAAAGACATGCAGGTTAGGTTAACTGGTGACTCTAAATTGACCGTAGGTGTGAATGTGAGTGTGAATGGTTGTCTGTGTCTATGTGTCAGCCCTGTGATGACCTGGCGACTTGTCCAGGGTGTACCCCGCCTTTCGCCCATAGTCAGCTGGGATAGGCTCCAGCTTGCCTGCGACCCTGTAGAAGGATAAAGCGGCTAGAGATAATGAGATGAGATGAGATTATAAACCATCATCAGGATGCTAAACACATATGACATTTAAAGATCTGTTACTATAATTTCATGATAGAATCATGCTAATTTATAAGCCAACGCATCTCTTGACCTCGAAAAGCACTTGATGAGAATGACTTAAACTATCAATGAGTGATTGTTTTTATACTTGCTTTGTTTTGTCGCTATTTGTTTTATTTTTCTCCACCTATCCCATGTGATTTAACTCAGTAAAATGTGGATTATTATGAATTACCTGTACCTTAAATTGAGGTGTTTCTGGCTCAACATGGGCGGAGCGTAAATTTCAGTTTTTAAATTTACTCATATGACATCACAACAACCCCTTCTTTTCATGTCTTTTCATAAATATCTCAATATATTAGCATAAATTAGTCAAAAATTAACTCGCTAGCTAGCAAAATTATTTAACTTATTATTACCTAGCTAGACGTTACACAATTTAGCTACCTAGCTTAGTAGGAAACAAGGCTACAGGTATAAATTACACAATAAAATACAGCGTCAATTCCAAAAAAGTTGGGACACTGTGTAAAACATAAATAAAAACAGAATGTGAAGATTTGCAAATCATGGAAACCCTATACTTCATTGAAAATAGTAAATAGACAATATATCAGTGTTGAAACTGAGAAATTTTATTGTTTTCTGAAAAATATACGCTCTTTTTGAATTTGATGTCAGCAACACATTTCAGAAAAGTTGGGACGGGGCAACAAAAGACTGAAAAAGTTGTGTAATGCTAAAAAAAAAAACCTCATTTGGTTAATTGTCACTGGGTCAGTAAGATGATTGGGTATAAAAAGAGCATCCCAGAGAGGCGGAGTCTCTCAGAAGTAAAGATGGGGAGGGGTTCACCACTCTGTGAAAGACTGCATGGGCAAACAGTGCAACAATTTAAGAATAACATTCCTCAATGTAAAAATGCAAAGAATTTGTGGATCACATCATCTATGGTACATAATATCATTAAAAGATTCAGAGAATCTGGAGAAATCTCTGTATGCGAGAGACAAGGCTGAAAACTGACATTGGCTGCCTGTGATCTTCAAGCCCTCAGGCAACACTGCATTAAAAGCAGACACGTGTCTGTAGTGGAAATCACTGTATGGGCTCAGGAACACTTCAGAAAACCATCGTCTGTGAAAACACTTCATTACTGTATCCACAAATGCAAGTTAAAACCAGATATAAACAATATCCAGAAACACCGCCATCTTCTCTGGGCCCGAGCTCTTTTACAATGGACTGAGACGAAGCGGAAAATTGTCCCGAGGTCTGATGAATTAAAAGTAGGAATTCTTTTTAGAAATCATGGACACAGCATCCTCCAGTCTAAAGAGGAGAGGGACCATCCGGCTTGTTATCAGTGCACAGTTCAAAAGCCAGCATCTATGATGGTATGAGGGGGCATTAGTGCACATGACATGGGTAGCTTGTACATCTGGGAAGGCATCATTAATGCTGAATGATATATACATGTTTCAGAGCAATATGCTGCCATCCAGATAAAATCTTTTCCAGGGAAGGCCTTCCTTCTTTCAACAAGACAATGCCAAACCGCTTTCTGCACATATTAAAACTGTATGGATCTGTAGTAAAAGAGTCCAGTTGTTAAACTGGCCTGCCTACAGTTCATACCTGTCTCCCATTTAAAACATTTGGTGCATTATGAAGCGCAAAATACAACAAAGGAGACCCCAAACTGTTGAGCAACTGAAATTGTATATCAGGCAAGAATGGGACAACATTTCTCTTTCAAAAGTATAGCAACTGGTCTCCTCAGTTCCCAAACGTTTACAGAGTGTTGTTAAAAGTAGAGGTGATGCAACACAGTGGTAAACATGCCCCTGTCCCAACTTTTTTGAAACCTGTTGCTGGCATCAAATTCAAAATGAGCATATATTTTTCAAAAAACAATAACATTTCTCAGTTTCAACATTTGATATGTTGTCTTTGTACTATTTTCAGTGAAATATAGGGTTTCCATGATTTGCAATTTAACACATTCTGTTTTTATTTACATTTTACACAGTGTCCCGACTTTTTTGGAATTGGGGTTGTACATTTCCTAATGTTAGAAGGCTAGTTATCAAACTTCGCTCCTGTTAGTTGACCTATTGTTACCTAGCTACACATTACACATTTGTTAAATTTGACACAATACATTTTTGTAATGTTAGCATGCTTGCTAGAAATACTGGCAGGCATCTAAGCTAACTACAGTGATGTAGCCGTCTAACTTAGCGAACATTTTATATATATATATATATATATATATATATATATATATATATATACACATACACATACACACTACCGTTCAAAAGTTTGGGGTCACCCAGACAATTTTGTGTTTTCCATGAAAAGTCACACTTTTATTTACCACCATAAGTTGTAAAATGAATAGAAAATATAGTCGAGACATTTTTCTGGCCATTTTGAGCATTTAATCGACTCCACAAATGTGATGCTCCAGAAACTCAATCTGCTCAAAGGAAGGTCAGTTTTATAGCTTCTCTAAAGAGCTCAACTATTTTCAGCTGTGCTAACATGATTGTACAAGGGTTTTCTAATCCTCCATTAGCCTTCTGAGGCAATGAGCAAACACACTGTACCATTAGAACACTGGAGTGAGAGTTGCTGGAAATGGGCCTCTGGAGATATTGCACCAAAAACCAGACATTTGCAGCTAGAATAGTCATTTACCACATTAGCAATGTATAGAGTGGATTTCTGATTAGTTTAAAGTGATCTTCATTGAAAAGAACAGTGCTTTTCTTTCAAAAATAAGGACATTTCAAAGTGACCCCAAACTTTTGAATGGTAGTGTATATATATGTTATTTACCAGCTGGGAGGTCCGTATGGTGAAATACCATGACCGAGGTCTTGAAAGTATTGACTGAGTCCCTCTGGGCCGAGATCAGTATTCAAGGCCGAGGTCATGGTATTTCACCATACGGACCGACCTTAAGCTGGTAAATAATATATTTATTTTTTTCTTTACCAAATTCTAACAGAAAACGAGAGCGCCCGAAAGGGAAAACCGAGCCGAGGCGAGCAGCCATTTTGAATCCTCATTCACAGCTGTAAAGCAAATTGCTTCCTCCTCGGTATACAAGTGCACTTCCATGGCAGGAAAAAAAACTACATTTTGCCACCTATGTAGTCCCCTATTTATACAAAATTGAGTCATTCAGGATTCTGCCATATTTTTGCTCGGCATTAGCAACAGTTACAGGTTTTTAGCTTTCTCCTGAAATGTTTTCTTTTATTTCTTCCTCCTCAGGGTAGTAAAACTTGCTTTCGCTGTGAACACTGTCATTATCGCTATCCATGATGTAAAATTAATGCTATTCTCCTGAGAAATGCTGGCAAAAATTTATAAGATTTTTGATCATCTTATAAATAAATCTTATAAAAAAAAAGATAAATGTTGACAAAAAATTCTACTATGTTTGTTGTTGTTGTGAACGAGCGAGTCGCCAGAGGTCCGTAACTGGGGTCTGTATTGTAGGATACGGACCCGCTCGCCAGCCAATCAGAGCGCAGGATTTGATGGAAACCGGAGCGCGAAAAATATAAATTGTGTTATTTTATACCTGAGGAGTGTATGTTTTCGAGGAGGCTAAGGAAAAGGCTTGCTGTGATGTCACAGGATCACATTACCAAGCTCCACCCATATTGATTCAGGAACATGTATTTATCAGAGTTTGATATTTATCGTAAGACTTACATAATGTTTATGAAGTGTTTTTGTAAACATGCCTTGTATGCAAGCTTTATGCAAACATTTAGCTGTTGCTAGCTGTACTAGTTCCTTAAAGGCTGTGCTAGTGTTAGTACATTAGCAGCAAAGTTTACGTTCTTGCTTTTGCTGTTGTTTTGTTTCATTGTTTGTTTTTATTTATTTTTCTGATTCTGCTGGTGAGGTGTGGGGTGGCACTTCTCACTAACTCTATAATAATTCTCTCCTTTTTTGCTTCTTCAGATGTATGCCAATGCTGAGGTACTTATTTTTTTTTCCACTTTCATATTTTTTTAAGCCAATAATCTACTCCAATGCTTCGTTGCTTAATCGACCTCATTGCTTTCCGCTATACTTACTGGGTGCTCCAATCACCTCAATGTGACAGGTAACGAAGAAATGAGCATTAGCCATAATTGTTGATTTAAAATATAATTTTTATGCTAATATTGCTAAATATTTCCACAAAGTCCAGCGTGGTACTTGCTTCATTACATCTGGAAATTTCACACCAATTCACAGTAGAAAATTCTCTTGCAAGGGTTGCTTTGTTTCGCTTTCAGCCCAGGTGAATAAATCAGAGTGAGAGGGAACACTTTGCAGGTGATAGCTTGAGTTTTACTCTTGGTTATGTCACAGGTGCTTCTGTTCAGACGGCCCCTCAGGAGGTTATGAGGAAGAGATTTCATTCTATTACTTGAGATATTGATTTTAAGTCCATTTTGAAGGAGAATGAGTCCAGCCAGGTAAAATAAAGAGTGAAATAGAAAGCTCTGGAAAGCTCTGTGCCTTACATAAGGCTTTGTTCTGTTGTAGAAAAGAAAATGACTGGATGACATTATAGTATGTACAGTTGTGTTCAAAATAATAGCAGTGTGTTTAAAAACGTGAGTAAAGCTCAAAATCCTTATAATAGTTTTTATTTCCATGCATTGGGAACACTGCACATTATATTCTACATCAAAACATGAAGAAAAATGTATGAATATTTTAATTACTTTACAGAAAATGAAGAAAAATGAACATTGGGCTGTTCAAAAAAAATAGCAGTGTCTGCATTTTTCATTACAAACTCCAAATATTTACTGTATAAACTGAAAAAAATCTTAAGGATTTAGTATTCCTGTGAATCACTAAACTAATATTTAGTTGTATAACCACGGTTTCTGAGAACTTCTGGCACCTGTGAACAGGTATTCCAGCCCAGGATGATTTGACAACATTCCACAATTCCTCTGCATTTCTTGGTTTTGCCTCAGAAACAGCATTTTTGATGTCACCCCACAAGTTTTCTATCGGATTAAGGTCCGGGGATTGGGCTGGCCACTCCATAACTTTCATTTTGTTGGTCTTGAACCCTGATGCTGCTCGCTTACTGGTGTGTTTGGGGTCGTTGTCTTGTTGAAACACCCATTTCAAGGGCATTTCCTCTTCAGCATAAGGCAACATGACCTCCTCAAGTATTTTGATATATGCAAACTGATCCATGATCCCTGGTATGCGATAAATGGGCCCAACACCACAGTAAGAGAAACATTCCCATATCATGATACTTGCACCACCATGCTTCACTGTCTTCAGAGTGTACTGTGGCTTGAATTCAGTGTTTGGGGGTCGTCTGAAAAACTGTCTGCGGCCCTAGGACCCAAAAAGAACAATTTTACTTTCATCAGTCCACAAAATGTTTTTCCATTTCTCTTTAGGCCAGTCGATGTGTTCTTTGGCAAATTGTATCCTCTTCAGCACGTCTTTTTTTTAAACAGTGGAACTTTGCGGGGGCTTCTTGCCGATAGATTAGCTTCACACAGGCATCTTCTAATTGTCACAGTACTCACAGGTAACTTCAGACCGTCTTTGATCACCCTGGAGCTGATCATTGGCTGAGTCTTTGCCATTCTGGCTATTCTTCGATCCATTCGAATGGTAGTCTTCTGTTTTCTTCCACGTCTCTCTGGTTTTGCTGTCCATTTTAAAGCACTGGAGATCATTTTAGCTGAGCAGCCCATCATTTTCTGCACTTCTTTACAGTATACGTTTTACCTCTCCAATCAACGTTTTAATCAAAGCACGCTGTTCTTCTGAACAATGTCTGGAATGACCCATGTTTCTCAGGTTTTCAGAGAGAAATGGATGTACAACATGTGCTGGCTTCATCCTTAAATTAGGGCCACCTGACTGACATCTGTTTTTTTCACAGAATGAATGATCTCACTAATTAAATTCCACACTGATATTATTTTGAACACGTCCCTTTCACTTAATTATTCGATTACACAGACTCAGGAGCATGCATATCATGAATGTTGGGTCTGTTGGTTTTCTATGACTCTACTACACCTACTGGTAAATTATTTGCCATGTAGTAATATAATTTCCACCAAAAACAGTGATTGATCTGGTTAGTCGTGTTGGACTGCTATTATTTTGAACACAAGTGTAGATATACTGATCAGCCATAACGTTAAAGCCACTTACAGGTGAAGAAGTGAATAACATTGAATATCTCATTACAATGGCACCTGTCAAGGGGTGGGATATATTAGGCAGCGAGAGATGTCAGTTCTTGAAGTTGAAGTGTTGGAAGCAGGAAAAATGGGCAAGCGTGAAGATCTGAGTGACTTTGACAAGGGCCAAATTGTGATGGCTAGATGACTGGGTCTGAGCATCTCCAAAATGGCACAACTTGTGGGGTGTTGCCAGTATGCAGTGGTTAGTACCTACCAAAAGTGGTCCAAGGATCTAAAGGACAACCGGTGAACCGGCAATGGGGTCATGGGTGTCGAAGGCTCATTGATTCACATGGGGGCATGAAGGCTAGTCTATATTGTCCAAACCCACAGAAGAGCTACTGTGACAAAAACTGCTGATAAAGTTAATGGTGACACCTTTCTGTTTTAGCAAGCATTAACTTTTTCAGTAGTTTGTGCTCCAGTAGCTCTTCTGTGGGATTGGACCATATGGGCTACCTTTTGTGCCCCATGTGAATCAAGGAGTCTTCGACACCCATGACCCTGTCACTGGTTCACTGGTTGTCCTTCCTTGGACCACTTTTGGTAGGTACTAACCACTGCATATCAGGAACACCCCACAAGATGGGCCATTTTGGAGATGTTCAGACCCAGATGTTCAGTCATCACAATTTGTCAAAGTCCTTATGCTTGCCCATTTTTCCTGCTTCCAAGAACTGACTGTTTTCTTGCTGCCTAATATATCCCATCCCCTGACAGGTGTATTGGAATGATTTGGATTATTGCAAACAAAAATGAAAATTCTGTCACTGATTGCCTTCTAATGAGGTTAGCATGACAGAGTGAAGTAGGCAGGACTAAAATTCACCAATCACAAGGCTGATGTTCCTCCCACAGAACTATAAGTTCATGCTAAGAGTCCATTGAATGCTACAGTATGTTAGCAAAGGAAAGCTAGCAAGTGTGTCTGTGTGTTATATGTATAGCATGTACAGTGTAGATAGATATGTTCTTCTCATTTATAAAATAAACATTTGGAATAGGATATTAAATTAAGTAATAGCTTGGATTAATGAAAATGGTGTTGAGCATCCTTGACTGTAGCTTTAATTGTAAATGAATTTAACATTTCTGTATTCACTGGGTCAGGTGTTATATAGAGAAAAGTACATTGTACAGTACTTTTCAGAAGTGCTTCATGGTAATTCTGTTGTTGTTTCTCTCATTCTGTCTAGCCAGACCCCAAACCGATCCCTGGGCCTGCTGGACCCCCAGGTCCTGCAGGACCTCGGGGACCTGCTGGAGAAGATGGTCGTGATGGTAGAGATGTAAGTATTACTTTCTCAGCTGTTTGGGTCTTTCTTTTCAAAACATAGGGTTTACAATATTTTTCCCAGAAATTATTGTTGTAAAATAAATTGGGTTTTTGTTTAGATTTTTACCTATATGCTTAAACAGATAACAAATCTGATTTATTTAGCAAAATTAAATTATTTCATTGGGTGGTGTAGTGGTTAACACTGTCGCTTCACAGCATGAAGGTCCTGGGTTCAAGCCCAGTAGCCGACGAGGGCCTTTCTGTGCGGAGTTTGCATGCTCTCCCCATAACCGTGTGGGTTTCCTCCAGGTGCTCCGGTTTCCCCCACAGTCCAAAGACATGCAGGTTAGGTTAATTGGTGGCTCTAAATTGACCATAGGTGTGAATGGTTGTGTGTCTCTATATGTCAGCCCGACGATGATCTGACGACTTGTCCAGGGTATACCCCACCTCTCGCCCATAGTCAGCTGGGATAGGCTCCAGCTTGCCTGCAATCCTGTAGGACAGGATAAGTGGCTACAGATGATGGATGGAAATTATTTCATTGCCAATTACCAAAAAAACAATTTTTCTGAAACAGTTACCGTACTCATATATCCACACAGGCTGTCATAGTAACAGCATATTTACTCAAGAATCCAACTTGATTGTCATAGTAACAACTCATTTACTTGTGTATCCACACTAGTTGTCATAGTAACAGCTCATTACCTCCACTAACTCTGTTGGAGAAGGTTATGTTTTCATTTTTTTGTTTTTTATGTTTGTTTGTTTATTCCCAACGTAACTCAAAAAGTACTGAATGGATTTGGCTGAAATTTGGTGAAAAGGTTGTCCATCAGCTAAGGAACATTAGATTAGATTTTCATGTAAATCTGAATATGTGGCTTGGCAGAGGCGTCCTTCCAGTTAACTCATATGGCCACATTGGTTGGTAGTGAATCAAAGTTACCATAAAAATGTTTACTGCTGAAAAACTTCATAATTTGCTTTATTAGAGGTTTTGATTTGTCCAGTGGCCCATGCTGCAGTGATGGTTATTTATCTAACCTTACAGGAATTACTGAAATATCACAAAAAATGTGCATATGAGTGAAATGTTTGACTCAAAACGTTTCTCCAAAGAACCTTTACACCTGAAAGCATGATGACCAGATAAATATGTTGGCCATATTTAATAATTTACAGTATGTTACACCGTGTATATACACTTTGTTATTGACTTTCAATTATTGAATAATGCTTTTAATTCGGTAACTGACTTATTGTTGGAGTTCTGTCACTTGAAGAATTTCACTTTTTTATTTTGTGTAAACTCCGAAGTGAATTGTTTTCTTTTTTCCAAATATAAAATATAAAATGCAAGATAATTAATTAGAAAATACAACCCCGATTCCAAAAAAGTTGGGACAACGTACAAATTGTAAATAAAAACGGAATGCAATAATTTACAAATCTCAAAAAACGATATTGTATTCACAATAGAACATAGACAATATATCAAATGTTGAAAGTGAGACATTTTGAAATTTCATGCCAAATATTGGCTCATTTGAAATTTCATGACAGCAACACATCTCAAAAAAGTTGGGACAGGGGCAATAAGAGGCTGGAAAAGTTAAAGGTACAAAAAAGGAACAGCTGGAGGACCAAATTGCAACTCATTAGGTCAATTGGCAATAGGTCATTAACATGACTGGGTATAAAAAGAGCATCTTGGAGTGGCAGCGGCTCTCAGAAGTAAAGATGGGAAGAGGATCACCAATCCCCCTAATTCTGCGCCGACAAATAGTGGTGCAATGTCAGAAAGGAGTTCGACAGTGTACAATTGTAAAGAGTTTGAACATATCATCATCTATAGTGCATAATATCATCAAAAGATTCAGAGAATCTGGAAGAATCTCTGTGCGTAAGGGTCAAGGCCGGAAAACCATACTGGGTGCCCGTGATCTTCGGGCCCTTAGACGGCACTGCATCACATACAGACATGCTTCCGTATTGGAAATCACAAAATGGGCTCAGGAATATTTCCAGAGAACATTATCTGTGAACACAATTCACTGTGCCATCCGCCGTTGCCAGCTAAAACTCTATAGTTCAAAGAAGAAGCCGTGTCTAAACATGATCCAGAAGCGCAGACGTCTTCTCTGGGCCAAGGCTCATTTAAAATGGACTGTGGCAAAGTGGAAAACTGTTCTGTGGTCAGACGAATCAAAATTTGAAGTTCTTTATGGAAATCAGGGACGCCGTGTCATTCGGACTAAAGAGGAGAAGGACGACCCGAGTTGTTATCAGCGCTCAGTTCAGAAGCCTGCATCTCTGATGGTATGGGGTTGCATTAGTGCGTGTGGCATGGGCAGCTTACACATCTGGAAAGACACCATCAATGCTGAAAGGTATATCCAAGTTCTAGAGTAACATATGCTCCCATCCAGACGACGTCTCTTTCAGGGAAGACCTTGCATTTTCCAACATGACAATGCCAAACCACATACTGCATCAATTACAGCATCATGGCTGTGTAGAAGAAGGGTCCGGGTACTGAACTGGCCAGCCTGCAGTCCAGATCTTTCACCCATAGAAAACATTTGGTGCATCATAAAACGGAAGATACGACAAAAAAGACCTAAGACAGTTGAGCAACTAGAATCCTACATTAGACAAGAATGGGTTAACATTCCTATCCCTAAACTTGAGCAACTTGTCTCCTCAGTCCCCAGACGTTTACAGACTGTTGTAAAGAGAAAAGGGGATGTCTCACAGTGGTGAACATGGCCTTGTCCCAACTTTTTTGAGATGTGTTGTTGTCATGAAATTTAAAATCACCTAATTTTTCTCTTTAAATGATACATTTTCTCATTTTAAACATTTGATATGTCATCTATGTTCTATTCTGAATAAAATATGGAATTTTGAAACTTCCACATTATTGCATTCCGTTTTTATTTACAATTTGTACTTTGTCCCAACTTTTTTGGAATCGGGGTTGTAAATAATATTGAATTATTATTATTATTATTATTGGGCGGCATGGTAGTGTAGTGGTTAGCACTGTCGCCTCACAGCAAGAAGGTCCGGGTTCGAGCCCCATGGCCGGCAAGGGCCTTTCTGTGTGGAGTTTGTGTGTTCTCCCCGTGTCCGTGTGGGTTTCCTCCAGGTGCTCCGGTTTCCCCCACAGTCCAAAGACATGCAGGTTAGGTTAACTGGTGACTCTAAATTGACCGTAGGTGTGAATGTGAATGTGAATGGTTGTCTGTGTCTATGTGTCAGCCCTGTGATGACCTGGCGACTTGTCCAGGGTGTACCCCGCCTTTCGCCCGTAGTCAGCTGGGATAGGCTCCAGCTTGCCTGCGACCCTGTAGAACAGGATAAAGCGGCTAGAGATAATGAGATGAGATTATTATTATTATTATTATCTCTATATTGATTTATTTCATTTATACGGCAACACAAAGTACTAGATGTAATTATTTAATTAATATACTATTGCATACAAACCCCATTTCCAGAAAAATTGGGATATTTTCCAAAATGCAATAAAAACAAAAATCTGTAATGTATTAACTCATGTGAACCTTTGTTTCACTGACAAAAGTACAAAGACAAGATTTTCAATAGTTTTAATGACCAACTTAATTGTATTTTGTAAATATAAACGAAGTTAGAATTTGATGTCTGCAACACACTCAAAACAAGTTAAGACGGAGGCATTATTACTGTTGTATTACACCACTGTTCCTTTAATAACACTTTTTAATCGTATGGGATCTGAGGATACGAATTGTTGCAGTTTTGCAATTTGAATTTTTGGCCATTCTTGCTTGATACAAGACTTCAGCTGCTCAACAGTCAGTGGTCGCCATTATCTGATTCCCTGCTTTATGATGCACCATGCATTCTCAGTAGGAGACAGATCTGGACTGGCAGCAGGCCAGTCAAGCACACGCACTCTGTGGCTATGAAGCCACACTGTTGCAGCCCATGCAGAATGCGGACTGGCATTGTCCTGTTCAAATAAACATGGACTTCCCGGGAAGAGATGTCACCTTGATGGCAACATGTGTCTCTCTAAAATCCCAGTATACACTCCAATATATCAATGGTACCTTCACACACAGGCAACTCACCCATGCCATGGGCACTGATGCCCCTCATACTGTCAGAGATGCTGGCTTTTGCACCATTCTCTGATAACAAACTGAATGGTCATGTTCACCTTTGGCACTGAGAACTTGACGTCTGGTTTTCCCAAAAACAAGCTGAAATGTGGAATCATCTAACCACAGCACACATTTCCACTGTCTTTTGGTTCATCTGAGATGAGTTCAGGTCCAGAGAAATCTGCATAGAATTGATGAACAGCTTCCTCCTTGTGTAATACAGTTTCAGGTTGCATTTCTGGATGCAGCAGTGGACTGTCTTAAGTGACAGCAGTTTTCCAAAGTACTTCCAAGCCCATGTGGCTATATTTGTCACATTAGCATGACAGTTTCTCAGGCAGTGCCGCCCGAGGGCTCGAAGGTCACACACATTCAACAATGGTTTCTGACCTCGTCCTTTACTCACTGAGGTGTCTCCAAATAACCTGCATTTTTTCACAATATTATGGACTGTAGATTTTGAAAGACCTGTAACCTTGCATTGATACATTTTCTTTTTGAATTGATGAACAATTCTTTCATGAATTTTGGCACAGAGTGGTGAGCCATGCCCCATCCTTGCTTGCACAGACTGAGCCTTTGGTGCTGCTCCTTTTATACCCAATCAGTGTGACCAATTAACCTGCTTATTGTGGAATCTTCCAGAACGGTATTACTTGAATATCTGATAAACTTTTTAGTCCTATTTTGTCTCTGTCCCAACTTTTTTTGAGTGTGTTACAGGCATCAAATTCCAGCTTCATTTAATTTTTACAAAATACAATTAAGTTGGTCAGTAAAACTATTCATCCATCCATTATCTGTAGTCGCTTATCCTGCACAGGGTCGCAGGGAAGCTGGAAACTATCCCAGCTGACTATTGGCAAGAGGCGGGGTACACCCTGGACAAGTTGCCAGATCATCGTAGGGCTGACACATAGAGACACAAAACCATTCACACCTACGGTTAATTAGCCTAACCTGCATGTCTTTGGGGGAAACCAGAGCAAACCCACACAGACATGGGAAGAACATGCAAACCCTACACAGAAAGGCCCCCGTCAGCCACTAGGCTCGAACCCTGAACCTTCTTGCTGTGAGGCGACAGTGCTGACCACTACACAACCGTGCCACCCACAGTAAAACTATTGAAAATCTTTTTTTTTGTACTTTTGTCAGATAAATAAAGGTTTACGTGAATGAACAAATCACAGATTTTTGTTTTTGTTGCATTTTGGAAAATATCCCAACTTTTCTGGAAATGGGTTTTGTATATGTTACAACTCATTTCATCATTTCAGTGCATCAGTCATTAAATAATTAATGCAGTTATGATATTCCAAATAACACATTACTTTTTGACAAATATAAATTCCATTTTATAATCCAGAAATCAAAACATACATCATGGAGATGAAAGAAAATGACTGTTACAACCCATTATAATTAATTAACACCATATAAATATATATAACAACCAAGTGGAACATCAACATCTTCACTGCATACATTAGGTATAAACCAGGGCTTTGAACCAGAATTTTTTTTCCTATTGGTTCGTTCCAAACAGAAACGGAATTTTAACGTTTCCGGTTTTGGGTTCCACCATTAAATAGACGTTCCCGAACCGGTTAGAACAAAAAAATTTTGTTCCCGGAACGGTTAATTACGTTCCCTGTCAGCTGTTTAACAAATGGCTATAAAATTATGTCTCTGTCTCATCCAGCTTAAGCCAAATGTAGGCTAATTCTATTACAACCTTCATTAAATAAGACAATAAATAATTCAAAACAATTATTTCAAATGTTGGCGATTTGGATTCTCAGTATGTCTTCCCATCTACACAAACAGGAAAAGTGCCAAAAATGAAAGAGAATTCGTTTAGTGTGTTACCAAAGGCTAGTCAGGCCCTATGCATTGATAGGCTAACAGAGGTTAACGTCATTTAATGTTCGCGAGCCTCCGTGGACAAATATATTGATATCGTGTTTGAAATTGACGTTTTTGAATAAAGATAGACTGCAATATTTACCTCTTATTTAAGATGTGGAGACGTGATAGTAGTCCACCCTCCCGCTCTCTCCATTCAGTCAGCGAACGTCACACAGGAAGTGAACCCCAGCGGGTCATAGAAACTTGCGCAGGAGAAGAATGACTTTTTTATTTGTAGGCTACGGAAACTTTGAGGAACAAAATAAAAACCGGTATTAACCGGTTACCGTTATTTTTAATAAGCGTTTCTGTTCCGGAACATAAAAAATAATAAAGTTTCTGGTTTCGTTTCTGTTCCATGCGAAATAGAAAAAGTTCCCGGTTTTCGTTTTCGTTCCTTGAACCGATTCAAAGCCCTGGTATAAACTGGGCTGTGACTCATCTGAGAAGGTCTTTATTTTTTTATTTTTTCCACTTGATCAGTTCCATCACCCTCAGAGAGTAGTGTTTTGCATTTGCTTAAACCACATTTCCACGTCAATGACACTCTATTCGCTCTGTTCTCTCTGTTAATTATCAGCCTGAAGCTCACTCTCTCCTCAGCTCATCCATCACTTTTACTTATATTCCCTTCACAAAAGGCCATTTTGTAATATTTTATTTTAGTTCTGTTATTTCAGCTTTGGCCCTGGCCTCATCATCTCAATCCCTGACGAGGGTTTAACGAGACAGATGAAGTGACTGTCTGTCCTCTTTATCCAACAGCTCATTATAGATGTACACTTCTGAATCATTCTGAATCAGTTTTACATCCATTTTTCTATCTTTTCAGGGTATTCCAGGAACCCCAGGCACTCCTGGTGCATCTGTGAGTATAAAAACACCTTCATGCATAACAATAAATCTAAGAGACCTCTTAGCAGCAAGCTAGCATATAAACCAGGTTGGTTGACATTTTAGCTTTACATCGTGTCATGAGCATACCTGTCAACTTTGAGGTTTGAAAAAAAGGGATATTTCCCAGATTTTTAACTCAAAATAAGGGAAAATTTCGGAAAGTCATACCCTTCACCAAAAGTGGGTGTGTAGATGAATGGGGGGCGATTTTCTATCTAGTATTTGTGATTTCCTGTACTCTGGTGCATGTTGGTGATAGCCAAGACACAAACTCAATATGCTTATGGTTTATAGAGTGCATTTGTGAATAAACTATACATTTATTTTTATTTGCTTTCAGTGGTACCAGTTATTTCCCAAATTAAGGGCTAAAATACGTATCTTATGTTAAAATAAGAAAGGTCATTATATAACCAGTCAATAAATTCAATTCCATTGCAATTTATTATGGTTTTACCATAGTCATGGCCTCGGAACACTAGATGGATGGATGGATAGATAGATAGATAGATAGATAGATAGATAGATAGATAGATAGATAGATAGATAGATAGATAGATAGATAGATAGATAGATAGATAGAGTAATAAAGAGATAAAGAGTAATATAAGATATTAAACCAAGAGTGATTTAAAATGGGTAAGTTTCAGATAGAAAATAAAATAGACAATGAGTGGATAAAACAGTTAATACACCAGTTAGTTTACACTAGGCTATTTATGAGGTCTTAGCCAGGACATACTTAATGTAAACATGTGTAGCTTACCTTTGATTATTTGGGAGGCTTTCGTTTTCCCCATGGAAAATTTCTTTGCGAGGGAAGAGTCTGGGAACATTCCAGCCACGCACTTGTTGAAATCGTTAAAGAAAGAGAGGCTAATGTTTTTCTTAGCTATTAGCATCGCCATCTTCACCTCAGACCTAATCAGTGTTCCCAGATACTGCTGATGTTTTCCAGCCCAAATTATGTTCAAAACCCACCAAAATGCACTTGAAACCACCCTACTTGGGCGGGAAACCGCCCAATCTGGCAACACTGGACCTAATCACTTGCTCAGCCTCGCCTCCGGATGTAGTTATGTAATGACTGATGCCTGAGAGGGCGGGGACGTGAATTCATGGCGCGACTTCCTGCTGTAAACTCCTGTCAGAGGCGCGTCATGAATTCTGGACCTACCGACTTTTTTATATTGTGAAAATACGGGACTTTTATATAATGTGAAAATACGGGATATTTTCGGGAAAATAAAAAAAAAAATGGGAAGACAGTGGGAAATAAGTCAAAATAAGGGATTTCCCGGGAAAAATGGGAGGGTTGACAGGTATGGTCATGAGGTTTATATGAATTATTCTGACATCTTTCCGACAGGAATTAACAAGCGAATAATGCAGATTTCAATATCTTTTCACTATCAAGGATGTAAAGAATAGACTTGACTTAAAGCACAATAACTGATTATGCTAGCAAAGCTAGCTGGGAAATGTGACAGTGTCAATATTATAAGGAACTGAAGTGAGTTGTTAGCATGATGCACTGTTTATTTAAAACAGGTTTACTCCACAAGGGTGCTGCTAACTTTATTTCCTGGGAACTTAATTTCATGTTCAAATATCACAAGCTATGGACACTGATTGATTAGCATAAACTTCGAATCATTTGCTACAACAAATACAGATTAGCTGTGATCCAAATTCAGAAAAAAAAATCACTCTAAGTTGATAAATCATCCTTCAAGTAAAAAAAAAAAAAAATGCTGGAACTTTCATAGATTTTCTCTCTTTTTTGGTAACATAATGGATTTTATACCTTTTGATGCGAGGATTAGCTGAGATCCTGACAGGTACACCTGACTGGGTTACCTCAGGAAGTTATTGATAACTAGGAAGCCTTCATGCTAGCAATAATCTTTGTTTGTTTAGCTTCTTTTAGCACTGTCACATAGCTGAAATTGGTCAGATGATGTAGAGCTAGATCTACAGTTGAGGTCAGAACTTTACATACACTCATCATGGGCATGAATGTCATGGTAATTTTGGGCTGTTAATTATTTCCTTGAACTATTCTTTTCCAGGGTGGAATGATTGTGCAGCATACATCTTTAATGACTTCAAAAAACAAGAATTGAATGCACACGTTTGAAATTATTTTGGATTTTCTCTAATCCACACAGTGTCAAAATTATACATACAGGCTCAAATATTACATATATTTGCTTGAATCTGTGAACAAGTGGTGCTGAAGGTTCTACAATGTCTTTTAACTTGACAAGGCCGAGGCCTATTAACTTCTTGTTAGTGATCATGATTGACTACAACTGGTAGTTTCCAGTTGTAGTTGCCTGTATAAAAAGCATTTGTTTGACAGCACTCATTTGATTGACCAATACTCAGAACCACGGGGAAGTCCAAGGAACTCAGTGAAGATCTAAGAAGGAGAATTGTAGATTTACACAAGTTAGGAAGGTCTCTTGGAGCCATTTCTAAACAACTGCTGATTCCAAGATCATCAGTTCAAACAACTATACGTAAGTACAAGTTTTTCAGATGTGTCACCACTTTGGCAAGGTCTGGAAGAAGACCCAAACTGTCACCCTCAGATGAGAGGAAATTGGTTAGGATGTTCAGGAACAACCCAGGAACCACCAAGGCTCAAACCTGTCATGAATTGGAAACTGCTGGAACACAGCGTCACTGTCCACAGTGAAGCGAGTTTTACATCGCCATGGACTGAGAGGGTGCCGACCAAGAAAGAAACCCCTGCTCCAAAATCGACACCTTCAAGCTCAATTGAAATTTGCAGCTGCCCACATGAACAAGCCAAATGTCTTCTGGAGAAGTTTTATGGTCAGACAAGACAAAGATTGAGCTATTTTGGCCACAATGACAAGAGGTATGTTTGGAGCAGTAAAGGTGAGGCTTTCAAACTTAAGAACACTGTACCAGCTGTTAAGCATGGTGGTAGTAGCATCATGATCTGGGGCTGTTTTGCTGCCAGTGGTGTTGGTGCATTGTACAAAGTGAATGGAATAATGAAGATGGAGGACTACCTCCAAATTTTTCAACTTCACCTCAAATCAACAGCTAGACAGTTGAAACTTGGACACAATCGGGTGTTCCAGCAGGACAATTATCCCAAACACATGTCAAAACTGGTTTGGGAATGGATAAAGCAGGCTAACATTAAGCTTCTGAAATGGCCTTCCCAAAGCCCCAACCTCAACCCTATTGAAAATTTGTGGACTACTCTTAAAAGCTATGTCCGTTCCTGGAAACCAACCAATTTAAATGAACTCTACCAATCCTGCCAAGAAGAGTGGTCAAATATCCAGCCAGAATTATGCAAGAAGCTTGTTGATGGCTACCCAAAGTGTCTGGTTGAGGTGCAACTTGCTAAGGGACATTTAATCAAATATTAGTTGGGGTGTATGTGTATATTTGAGCCTGTATGGAAATTTTGACCCTGTGTGGATTAGAGAAAATCCAAAATAAATTCAAACTTCTGCACTCACTTCTTGTTTTTTGAAGTCATTAAAGATGTATGCTGTACAATCAACCCACCCTGGAAAAAGAACAGTTCACGGAAATAATTCACCTGGTGAGAAACACTAAAATATGACAGGCTAATAGAGCTGGCTAGTTGACAGAATCCTCAAATCAGTCGTTAGCATGTTTGCATATAAGCTGCAGTGTGAATTAAGTTATGAGTAGGGAATAAAATAAATGTTTTGAATATGCTACACACCACCTCAAAACAAAACCAAGCACAATTTAGCAGGAGGTAGTCGCTAGCTAGCTAGCTATCAAAATGGAGGCTGCCTCTAACAAAAGTCTGGATGAAAAACATTTTGTCATAATTTGTTATACTTTGTTATATTTTAATTTGTATAACTCCCCCCCCCCCCCCCCCCCCATTTACAGTCACTTGTTCATTATTCACTAAACTGATTATTAGCCTACTGTTTACTAGGCTGTTTCACAATTATGGTTGTCTTTTTGAACAATGCCAACTAACTCCTGCAGCTAGGTCCAGTATATTTATATACACACTGGAGTTTCTTCTACCTTATTGTACAGGGACACACCTACAGCCCAACCTACAGCATTAATGTCTCTTATAAATATGTTTAAGAGAGAGAATTAACTCTCTCACTGAAAATCACCTTATGGCTAAGTTTCAATCTGCCTACAGAGCCTTCCACAGCACAGAAAGTGCTCTTCTTCATGTCTTCAATGATATTTTATCGGCCATTGATAAACATCAGGAAGTCATCTTGGTTTTATTGGATCTGTCATTGGCATTTGATACAATTGACCACTCACTGCTGTTGGAAAGACTACGCGACCATTGCGGAATGTGTGGTACAGCACTTCAATGGTTTCAATCTTATCTTCTTAACCACACCCAGTCAGTGATAATTGGTGATATTATATCATCTGACAGAACATTGCTTTATGGTGTACCTCAGGGCTCTGTGCTCAGCCCTCTTCCATTTTCACTCTTTTTTGCTCCCTTGGAAGAAGTAATCATTGCTCACAGTTTTAGATGCATGATGTACACAGATGATACTCAGCTATATATTTCCATCGACCAAGCATGATCATCATGAAGGATATCATCATCTTGTGTACTGCAAATGGTATCATGTGTAACCCTGATAAAATAGAGGTTCTCCATCTCATGGACAGGTACAACCAACATGACAAGGACAGCCTCAATATGGATGGCATAACCATTGATCCTAAACTGGTTGTTTGTAATCTTGGAGTCACTGTAGATCCTTATCTCTAAATGACCAAACAGATTATCATGCACTGAGAAATATAGGCAGGATTAGGAAGTACCTTGATCAGGATGACTGTGAAAGGCTTGTACATGTTTTCATCACATCAAAACTTGATTTTTGCAACAGCCTACTATTGGGATTACCATAGTCTGAAATCGGCAAACTCCAGCACGTGCAAAATTTTGCTTCAAGAATGGTGGGCAGAGCTCAGAAGAACGATCATATTTCTCCCATCTTAAAACATCTACGGTACACTGGTTACCCGTCAGAGCAAGAATTAATTTCAAGATCCTTCTCTTAACATACAAATGTCTCAATAATCAAGCACCAGACTACATCAAATAACTCTTGACAAGCTACTCAATGTAGCTACAAGCCTCAATGGGCAACATGGTGGTATAGTGGTTAGCATGGTCACCTCACAGCAAGAAGGTTCTGGGTTCGAACCCAGCGGCCGGCGAGGGCCTTTCTGTGTGGAGTTTGCATGTTCTCCCCATGTCTGCGTGGGTTTCCCCCACAATCCAAAGACATGCAGTTAGGTTGACGTGGGGCGGCCTTGGGCTGAGGTGCCCTTGAGCAAGGTACCTGACCCCTGACTGCTCCCCGGGCACTCTGGTGTGGCTGCCCACTGCTCTGAGTGTGTGCGTGTGTTCACTGCTTCAGATGGGTTAAATGCAGATGATGAATTTCACTGTGCTTGAAGTGTGCATGTGACGAATAAAGGTTTCTTCTTCTTCTAACTTAAGATCATCTAATCAAAGTTTGGGCAGCACGGTGGTGTAGTGGTTAGCACAGTCACCTCACAGCAAGAAGGTTCTGGGTTCAAACCCAGCAGCCATCGAGGGCCTTTCCGTGTGGAGTTTGCATGTTCTCCCCGTGTCTGCGTGGGTTTCCTCTGGGTGCTCCGGTTTCCCCCACACTCCAAAGACATGCAGTTAGGTTAATATGGGAAGGCCTTGGGCTGAAGTGCCCTTGAGCGAGGCACCTAACTCCCAACTACTCCCCTGGCCCTGTTAGCATGGCTGCCCACTGCTCTGGTTATGTGTGTGTGTGCGCTCATTGCTCACATGTGTGTGTTCACTGCTTCAGATGGGTTAAATGCAGAGAGGAAATTTCACAAGTGTGTGATGAATAAAGTTGTGCTTTCTTTTCTTTCTTCCAAAGTTTGCTCACAGTACCATCATCAAACTCAAAGGGCTATGGAGACAGAGCACTTATGATTTGTGCCCCAAGACATTGGAATTCAATTCCAGTTAACATCCACACTGTGGAGAGTTTTTAAACAACTTTAAATCCCTACTCAAAACATTCCTGTTTGTAAAATACTGTTGATTTGAGTTTCTTTTATATTCCAAGTTTGTAAGAGTGCTGAGACTCAGTGTGGCACTCTGAAAACCATTTTATTATTATTATTATTATTATTATTATTATTATTATTATTATTAAGAGTCAAATGCAGCTCAGTTTTGATCTTGGGCCCATTTCATTCAATTCTACTTTATTCATTACACTTAGAGTATACTGGTTAAATTCAGAATTGCATTTTTTAGCACTAACTCAGTTTTACTTCAGGATGTTTTCAGTACTTTCATTCACAATAGAAAAATGTTTAAGTGTGTGGCAGTGGGGGCGTGGCCAAGCATCGGTCTGTGAATGGAGGGCGGAGTCAGAGAAGGTAAGTGGTGGAATCATTGCACCTGATGGGAATTAACCTGTGTTTGTGTGTCTTCCTCAGTGACCGCACCCTTTAAAAGGAGAGGAAAGCAGAGAAAGGGGGCTCTCTCCCCAACCAGAGCACTTGTGTGTGTGTGTGTGTGTGTGTGGCTGGGAATTTGAGAAAGGCTGAAAAGCAAAAAAATAAAGAGTTTGTTGAGAACTCAGTTCTGGCCTGCCGTGCTTCTGTGCTCCACCCACCTGGTCGAATACCACAGTGGTGCCAAAACCCGGGAAGTGCAGAAGGGAATGGCCACATGGAGTCCTCCCCCTTCAAGGACCTGGTCCATGCCCTCGCCATGGCCCAACAAAGCCAGCACCAGGCGCTGATCGCCCTTCGGAAGGAGCAAGAACAACGCTTCAAAGCCCTGGTGCTGGCGCAACAGGAAGATTGCCAGGCGTTCTGGCACCTGCTTGCATCGGCGGGGGCCCCGATCACCACCGCCGCGGACCCTCCCCACCTTACCCTAACGAAGATGGGTCCGCAGGACGACCCCGAAGCCTTCCTCGCTCTTCGGCAGGCAGCCGAAGTGTGGGGTTGGCCGGTGGAACAGCGCGCCACACGCCTCCTGCCCCTGCTAACGGGCGAGGCGCAGCTGGCCGCGCTACAGCTCCCCACCGACAGCCGGCTGGTCTATGCAGGCCTCCGCAGGGCCGTCCTCCAGCGCGTGGGTTGCACCCCAGAGCAGCAGCGGCAGCACTTCCGCGCGTTGCGCCTGGAGGAGGTCGGCTGGCTGTTTGTGTTTGGCCAGCAACGCCGGGATGCCTGCCGGCGGTGGCTGAGGGCCGACAACCATGACACCAAGGGAATCATCAATCTGGTGCCGCTGGAGCAATTCGCCGCCCGACTTCCAGAAGGAACCGCGGAGTGGGTCCAGTGCCATCGCCCGGCATCGCTGGATCAGGCCATCGAGCTGGCGGAGGACCATATGGCAGCCTTTCTGGTGGCAGGACAGCATGTCTCCTCTTCTCCCCCTCCTCTCTCTCTCTCTCTTTCCCCCTTCTGTTCCTCGTCCTCGCTTTATTCCCCCACCGCGGAGGCAGGGGCTGGCTCCACCCCAGCTGGCCCGCTGCCCCCACAGTGTCCTACCATTTCCTATTTCCATGTCTGTGTCTTCCCCCCCTCAGGTGAGTGATCTCCGGAACACTGGTGCAGAGAGAGCCTGGGCTGGTATGCTGGCACTGCGGGGAACCGGGGCACCTCCAGCATCAGTGCTTGGCGACAGAGGTGGGCACGGTGGTCCGGATCTCCAACGTGTCGGAGACCGCCCTCAATTGGGCCGGAACATATCGCATACCGGTGAGTATCCAAGGGGATACGTATCAGGCTTTGGTGGACTCCGGCTGTAATCAGACCTCAATCCACCAAAGCTTGGTGCAAGACGAGGCATTGGGAAGAGCACAGTTGGTGAAGCTGTTGTGTGTGCATGGGGATGTTCACAACTACCCTTTAATGTCGGTCCACATTCTATTTCGAGGGGAGAAATTTAGAGTAAAGGCAGTGACTAATCCTTGCCTTACCAACTTGATAATTTTGGGGACTGATTGGCCAGGATTTGGGGAATTAATGACACATTTAGTGAAGAGTGGGGCCTGCCATAGTTCAGCAGGGGGAGGTCCCAGAGTGGCATTGGTGGGAGCAGCTGTCACAGAGCCGTCTACGTCATCACCGCATCAGAGTGAGGAGCAGCAGGCTCCTCCTCCCTCTCTCAGGGATTCCCTCATGGATTTCCCGTTAGAGCAGTCGCAAGACGAGACTCTGTGGCACGCATTTGACCGAGTGAGAGTAATCGATGGTCAAATGCTCCAGCCAAACACCACCCCATCCTTCCCCTATTTTTCCATTATTAAGGATAGAGTTTACCAAGTGACACAGGAAACTCAGACTAAGGAACAAATAACCCAGCTTTTAATCCCAAAGAGCTGCCGGGAATTTATATTCCAGGCGGCTCACTTTAATTCCATGGCCAGACACTTGGGGCAGGACAAGACACTAGCCCGACTAATGGCCCGGTTCTATTGGCCAGGGATTCACGGTGATGTCCGTAGGTGGTGTACGGCGTGCCGCGAATGCCAGTTAGTAAATCCTGTGGCCATCCCAAAAGCACTTTTGCACCCTCTGCCATTAATCAAGACCCCGTTCGAAATAATTGGGATGGATCTCGTCGGGCCATTAGATCAGTCAACATGAAGATATCGCTTTATTTTAGTTCTGGTGGACTATGCAACGCGATATCTGGAAGAAGTGCCTCTTCACAATATCTCAGCACGTAGTATTGCAGAAGCACTCTTTCGTGTCATCTCCCAGGTTGGAATCCCCAAAGAGATTCTGACTGATCAAGGCACTACGTTTATGTCACGTACACTGCGCGAACTGTATGGGTTGCTGGGAATTAAGCCTATCAGCACCAGCGTTTATGACCCACAAACAGATGGCTTAGTCGAATGATTTAATCGCACCCTCAAAAACATAATTAGAAAATTCGTAAGCAAGGATGCACACAACTGGGATAAATGGCTCGAGCCCCTGTTATTTGCAGTGCGAGAGGTCCCACAAGCCTCCACGGGGTTCTCCCCATTCAAATTACTATATGGGCGTAAGCCACATGGCATTCTGAATGCGCTGCGTGAAAATTGGGAGGAGGGACCTTCAACCAGTAAAAATGAAATACAATACGTTATTGACCTGCGCACCAAACTCCACACACTCACGCACCTAACCCTGGAGAATTTGCAGCAGGCCCAAGAATGTCAAGTCCGTCTGTACGACAGGGGCACGCGCCTTAGGGAATTCACACCGGGAGATAAAGTTCTCGTGTTGTTGCCCACGTCGAGCTCTAAATTGATCACCAGGTGGCAAGGACCCTTTGAGGTCACACGGCGAGTCGGGGACATAGACTATGAGGTGAGGCGAACGGACAGGGGTGGGGTGCTACAGATTTACCACCTCAATCTACTAAAACTTTGGAAAGAGGAGGCCCCCGTGGCGTTGGTGTTGGTGGTTCTGGAGAAGGCGGAGCTGGGGCCGGAGGTTCAAAAAGGGAAACTGACATCGCCCACCGCTCCAGTCCCCTATGGAGACCACCTCTCCCCGACCCAGGTCACGGAGGTCGCCCAGTTGCAAACAATTTTCTGATGTGTTTTCACCGCTGCCCAGCCGCACCCACCTCATAGAACACCACATTGAGATGCCCCCAGGGGTAGTAGTGCACAGCCACCCTTACAGACTACCTGAATACAATAAAAAGTGGTTCGGGAAGAGCTCGAGGCCATGCTCGAAATGGGCATTGTCGAGGAGTCCCACAGTGACTGGAGCAGCCTGGTGGTCTTGGTTCGGAAGGCCGACTGGTCAGTCCGGTTCTGCGTGGAATATAGGAAAGTCAACGCGGTGTCTAAGTTTGACGCGTACCCAATGCCTTGTATTGATGAGTTGCTCGATCGACTAGGTACGGCTCGTTTTTATTCAACACTGGATTTGACAAAGGGATATTGGCAGATCCCCTTGACTCCGCTATCCTGAGAGAAAACGGACTTTTCCACACCGTTTGGCTTGCACCAGTTCATCACACTTCCTTTTGGGCTGTTTGGGGCACCCGCTACGTTCCAGTGGCTTATGGATAGGGTCCTCCGCCCCCATGCCACCTACGCGGCCACCTACTTGGACGATATTATTATTTGTAGTAATGACTGGCCATAGCACGTGGAACACCTAAAGGCCTTCCTTAGGTTGCTGAGGTGAGCAGGCCTCACAGCCAACCTGAAGAAGTGTGCAATTGGGCGGGTGAAAGTATGGTATCTGGGTTTCCACTTGGGCAATGGGCAGATGCGTTCCCAAATTAATAAGACCACAGCGATTGCGGCCTGCCCGAGGCCCAAGACCAAAAAGGGGGTGAGACAGTTCCTGGGGCTGGCTAGCTACTATCGTAGGTTTATACCTAATTATTCGGACATCACCAGCCCGCTGACTGATCTCACTAAAAAGGGAGCACCAGATCCGGTCCAGTGGACGGAGCAATGCCAGCGGGTTTTCTCTGAAATAAAGGCTGCACTGTGTGTGGGGCCACTGTTATACTCCCCTGACTTTTCTCTCCCCTTTATTTTGCAGACAGACGTGTCGGACAGAGGGCTGGGGGCTGTTTTGTCCCAGGAGGTGGGGTGGGAGGACCACCCAGTGCTGTACATCAGCAGGAAGCTGTCGGTCTGCGAGGGCAGGTTCAGCATGATTGAAAAGGAGTGCCTTGCCATCAAATGGGTGGTCCTCGCCCTCCGCTACTACCTACTGGAGCACCCTTTCACCCTCTGTTCGGACCACGCACCTCTGCAGTGGCTCCACCGCATGAAGGATGCCAACGCGCGGATCACCCGTTGGTATCTGGCACTCCAGCCGTTTAAGTTCAAGATGGTCCACAGGCCAGGGGCACAGATGGTCGTGGCGGATCTCCTCTCCCATCGGGGGGGGGGAGTCGCCTACAGGCCGGACGGCTCCCCGGCCTGAGTCGGGCGATGGGGGTATGTGGCAGCGGGTGCGTGGCCAAGCATCAGTCTGTGAATAGAGGGCGGAGTCAGGGAAGGTAAGTGGTGGAATCATTGCACCTGATGGGAATTAACCTGTGTTTGTGTGTCTTCCCCAGTGACTGCGCCCTTTAAAAGGAGAGGAGAGCAGAGAAAGGGGGCTCTCTCCCCAACCAGAACACTTGTGTGTGTGTGTGTGTGTGTGTGTGTGTGTGTGTGTGTGTGTGTGTGTCTGGGAATTTGAGAAAGGCTGAAAAGCAAAAAAATAAAGAGTTTGTTGAGCACTCAGTTATGGCCTGCCGTGCTTCTCTGCTCCACCCACCTGGTCGAATACCACAAAGTGGAAGTTACTTTTTTTGTAAACTAAATGCCTCTGACAGGATCCTTCATCTGCCAAAAATGTCCTCTCTGGAAATCACTTACCATATGATGAGGTTGTAAATGATTCTTAAGGAAAATATTTGTCTCTTTTGAAGCAGAATACTGTATTCTGCTCTTGCACAGTGAAAAACAGGACTTGAAACAGATGTGAGACACTTTTGCAGCGGAGCTTCACATGTGGTTGAAATGTGAATCCGTCAAAAAGTGTCCTTTCCTGAAAACCACAAGGATTGTCACCATTTCAGGTGCTATTACAGTTATCACTGTGTACAAACATCACTGCACAGGACTTGGAAATTTTTACTTAACATACGTCATGTCAACAGTTTCTTCACTTTGTATATCTCACTCTTGTGGACTATAAGAAAGGTGGTACACTATATGACGTCTTCTCACCACAGTAACACGCCCAGTATATGAACTGTAGCTCTGAAACTCTGCAGTTAATTTCCATTTCAAAAGGTCATTTTTGGCACTAGAGAAGCACAAAAATCTGAGGTTTGATTTCAGGACTACTGTGGACCAGGGGAAACCCCTGATTGTCAAACAGCCCTACTGTTTAAAAAAGCACTAGCTAGAAATTTAGCTGCAAATGAATGTGACATAATCTCTGTTACTTTATGTATCTTTTAATTTCCCTGAGGGAACCCTCCCAAAGGGATCAAAAAAGTTGTATCTAATCTAATCTAATCTAATCTAATCTAATCTAATCTAATCTAATCTAATGTATCTACAACAGTTAGTTCTGCACTACTAATCTGATTGAGAGTGCTTATATTTCTTATAACAGCACGGGGACATTTTACTGGGTGTATCACTTTGTGCGTCTGTGTCCATCACATGAAATTCCACTTCCTAGTTTGAAACCATTACTACATCATCAGCAGACATGACAAGCAATACTTTTTTTTCACAAATCGAGCGTAGCGTAGTTCTGGCAGCCCACAAAATCAAGCTCAGCCCTCCATCCCAGTTACATCAGCTGACTGCAACCAATCTCAAGCCAGCCCACATCAGCTGTTAGCTCAGCCAATTCCCTTCACTGTGGAGCAACTTCCATACCCATCAGGTCTGTGGTAGTTTTGTGCACCACTTAGCATCAGGTCTGGAGGTCCAGAGAGACAACACGATGGGGCACAACCTTGTTTGTCTTACCTTACTGTGCAAGGCACTTCATTAGGAGAGAAGAATAGTATGCGAGAGCTCACGAGGCCAGACATTCCGTGGTGGCTTGGCCGGGCCATTCATGCTGCTGCTGCAGGAGACTCTGTTGCTCTGGTGAGGGCCTGGCAGCCCATCTGTGTTTCTGCACATCCTACTGAAGCAGTCATCATTGTTAGCAATGGACAGCTGCCTCCAATGGCTTTTTCCCTTGTCAAAGAGGCTAAGATCCCTAGTCCATGCATTTCCACTGCTGCTGCCCTCCCTGCTTTAGCTGTTCCATGCAGGCATATGGAAAGGCAGGGAGGTTCCATCCATCCATCCATCCATCCATCCTGCACAACCCTTCACTTCACAACACTTCTCTATTGGGCATTGTGTTTGGCATGTCATTCGCATCAATCCCAGTATCCTTTGATATAGACACAGGGAAGATGAGTTTTCTTGACCTTACTGGTCGGTGACTTGGGCTCCATAACAGGAGGCAAGATATCAGTTCCTCCCTAGCACAAAAGCAGTGCCCAGCAAAGAGCACCCTTCTTTGTTTAAGTGTTAGGGAGACAGGTGGTAAGTCCCGATAATTTTCCTCTAGGATTGTGTGAGCAGACCAGTGGATATTTCGGACATGATGTAGTAGGTTAGTATAGGTTCCATCTAGTTGCTGCTGTTGTTTGACTGTTAGCGTCCAGGTCTCAGCTCCATAAAGGAGGATGGGCTCTACGACAGATCTGAACAGGTCAATTTTCAGATTGTTATTCAGGCTAGAGCACCATATCTTGTCAAGGGCATTGCAGGCTTTCCAGGCCAGAGCTTTGCAGATCTTAAAGTCCTTATAGGAGTCCATTATGTCAGAGCATACTGTAGGTACTTGAAGTCTTCAACACGTTTAATCTCCTTCCCAGATAGAGAAGTTATGACAGAAGGATCAGGAGAAGTGGATATGTATTCCATCTTGACATCGTTACAGTAAAGTCCATCTAGTGCAGCTGAAGTTTCAAGGCCTCGGAGAAGGAATTCTGTCTCTAACATGCTCTGACACAATTGCTAGATTATCAGCATTGTCAAGGTTGGTGAGAAATTGTGCGGAATAGGGGATAGGGAAGTCCCGTATTCCAACCTTAATCAATGTTATCTCTGTTGTCATTGATGCCTGCTCTTTTCTGTGCCCTGGGGTTGGGGGGTGTTGCTGTGACTCTCCCTGCTTTAGCCTTTCCATGTAGGCACATGGTAAGGCAGGGAGGTCCCAGAACAAAGCCACTCACCAAATACACTTTGCTGCAAATATTGCAATGTAAATAATGTTCCTCGATGAAAGTGGTTCTGACAGAAATATAACTTCTGAGTTAAAATTTGATATGAAAGTTCATCAGGTGAAGATGAAAAAAAGAAGGGAAGAACATTTCACTGGAAGCACCTTTAAAGGTCCCATGGCATGAAATTTTCACTTTCTGAGGTTTTTTAACGTTAAAATGAGTTCCTCTCACCTTCTTAAGTCACCCCAGTGGCTAGAAATTTCATAATGTGTAAACCAAACTATGCCCAACATTTGAGAATGGCGCGTCAAAATGGCGCTTTGATAAACTCTTCCCTTTACTACATCAGCAAGGGAGATGATCCCCACGCCCCCCCTCTGGATTCCCACCCACTGTATGAATTGCCCGCCCAGTTGTAGTGAGGAGACCATAGAGGACACAACAACATGGCGTCACCTAAGTGAGCAAAACATGGAAATTGCGCTGTACATGGATGTGACAACACAGAAAAGAGTCTGTTTTTACTGCCGACGGGAGAGCCCCTGAAGACGCAGTGGCTTAATTTTATTTACTCCAATAATACGCTGTCGAGTCTACCTAAGACGGTATATGTTTGTCAGAAGCATTTTCCTGAAGAATGTTTCCACAACTTGGGACAGTACAGGGCAGGTTTTGCACATCAACTGTCACTGAAGCCTGGGTCCGTACCAAGCATCCCTGCCGCATCAGCAACAAACACCGAACAAGTAAGTGTATAACTGTTAAGTCGTTTTGCTGTGTTTTAAAATCGGTGCCACGTTAGCCTTGCAATGGCTACATTAGCTGTGCAGCTAACTGCTTCCTGCAGTTAGCCAGGTACTCTGCACTACAAAATCAAAAAGCATGCAGCATGCTCTGTTATAATAGCCAATCAAAACAGTTTTTACAAAGACACCCACATTCTTTTTTTTAAGTCACTCGTTCATTTTATTTGTTTGTTCAGTAAAAACTCAAACATTTGTTGAATTTATTTTACTTCCTCGCGTCGCACCTTAATGACGTCAGCGCGCGGTATTTTTCCCTTCGCGGTTTGTTCCTTCTCTCTCGCCATAGTAAGACACCCACATCCACTTGTTCTGACCCACTGGAGGTAGCGTCACAGTGCTGTTAGCCAATCAGAGGTAACACGTTTACATGTCATGAATATTAATGATAAGACCCGCCCCCACCCTCTACCCTTCCCCGCCTCCTGCTTCTCATTAGCAAAATGACGCACTGGGAAAAGCGCTGAAATGGGGCTTTCTCCCAGGAGGCTATATCTACGTGCCGAGGGTTCATTTCAAGAAAGGCTGTGGATATAACATCCGGAAACCTCCACGAGCCCGTTTAAAGCATCAACAAACCACCATGCCATGGGTCCTTTAACAGAAATGTATAAATCGCTGCAAGCTAGCTAGATAGCTAACATCCTAGAAAGTGAGTGTGGATATATTTCCTCTTGCAAAGCAAAAAATAAGCTGAACATTTGGTTATATTGTGTCTGGAATATCACTTACTTATAACATTTAATTTCTTATTTATAAAACTGATATATAAAAGCAGTATCACATTTGCACAGCTGTGATTCGGCGTAGACACAAACCTGCAATTTGAGTCCTGTATCCAATCACAGCCCTGCTGATATCCCATACTGAAATCACCACCCTCTTGGTCATGCAGTCCTGATTTAAATATGACTGTTATCACATGGAAGACTTCATTATGGGATTATGACAACTGTCGCATTACATAAATATGGCCAAAATACAAAGCTTAAGCAACACCTGACTTCACCTCTGGAACATTAATGGTTTCTAAATATACTGCCTGTCTAGGAGCTTTTTCCAGATTGGAACATATCGAACTGAATGGTGGGATTGGCTGATCTTTTGTCTGGAGTTGACTGTAGATAAGCAGTATTGTAGATACAATACAGGGAGGCACAGTGGTGTAGTGGTTAGCACTGTTGCCTCACAGCAAGAAGGTCCTGGGTTTGAGCCCAGTGGCCAGCGAGGGCCTTTCTGTGTGGAGTTTGCATGTTCTCCCCTTGTCTGCGTGGGTTTCCTCTGGGTGCTCTGGTTTCCCCCACAGTCCAAAGACATGGTTAGGTTAATTGGTGGCTCTAAATTGGCCGTAGGTGTGAATGTGAGTGTGAATGGTTGTTTGTCTCTGTGTCACCCCTGCAATAACATGGCAACTTGCCCAGGGTGTACCCCACCTCTTGCCCATAGTCAGCTGGGATAGGCTCCAGTTTGCCTGTGACCCTGTAGAACAGGATAAGCAGCTACAGATGATGGATGGATAGATACAATACAGAGAAACATGGCGTTCATCCGGAATAAGCATTGAATAAATTTTAGTCTCAGTAGAAGATATGTGTTTGGATTGGATTTTGTTTCACTTGTTGTAAACGTCTTCTGGAGAAGTCATGTCAAATCAACTTTATTGTCAAATATGCTATACATGCTCGATATACAGCACAGATGAAATTTCAGTCCTCTCTGACCCACAGTGCAAACAGGCAATGCAATAAATAAAAATAGAATAATTGAAAAAACAAACAGTATAAACAGTATAAACACTCTAGATAAGAACTAGACATAGATTAAACACTCATAAACAGACAATATAAACAGTAAAAACACTCTAGATAAGAACTAGACAAACACTCAAACAATATAAACAGTATAAACACTTGATAAGAACTAGACATAGACTAAACACACACACACACACACACACACACACACGTAAATTGGTGCAAATAAACAGTCAAGGGCACTTGAGGTATAGCAGGTAAACATGAAATAAGCAGTATAAACAATAAACTAATGGCTGTTAAGATGAGGTAGTGCGGAATAGTGCAAATGAGCGAGGTAAAGTGAAATGTGCAGTCCCTGAGTTCAGTGTGTTAATGAACGTTGAGAGTATGTATGTATGTGTGTGTGTGTGTGTGTGTGTTGGGGGGACTGTGAGGGTGACATGTCAGATGCTGAAGGGGGGGGGCAGGGGGGAGTGTGCGCAGAATCTGTGGCAGGGGGCAGAGGGGGGAGGAGGGGCAGAACAGGGAGGGAGTTGAGCCTCCTGACCGCCTGGTGAAAGAAACTGTTCTTGAGCCTGCTGGTTTTGGCCCGGAGACTCCGCAGTCTCCTCCCTGATGGCAGCAGACTGAAGAGGCTGTGAGATGGGTGGGTGGGGTCACCTGCAATCCTGATGGCTTTGCGGGTGAGGCGGGAGTTATAAATATCCATTAGAGAAGAGAGAGAGACACCAATGATCCTCTCAGCTGCTCTCACGATGTGCTGCAGAGTCTTGCAGCAGGACACAGTGCAGGCGCCGTACCACATGGTGATGCAGCTGATCAGGATGTTCTCGATGGTGCCTCTGTAGAATGTGTGTATGATGGGGGCCGGGACTCTTGCTCTCCTCAGTTTGCGGAGGAAGTACAGACGCTGTTGGGCTTTTTTGGCCAGTGATGCAGTGTTGTTGCTCTAGGACAGGTCTTCAGAGATGTGCACACCCAGAAACTTGGTGCTGCTCACCCTCTCCACTGCAGCACTGTTGATAGATAGTGGAGCATGCTGGGTGTGCGCTCTCCTGAAGTCCACAACAATCTCCTTTGTCTTCTCCGCGTTCAGGCTGGAGATTGTTGTCCTTGCACCGCATGGCCAAGTGGCTCACCTCACTCCTGTAGATTGTCTCATTGCCATTGTTGATGAGACCCACCACAGTCGTGTCATCCGCAAACTTAATGAAGAGATTAGAGTTGGATGTTGGTGTGCCGTCGTGGGTCAGCAGAGTGAAGAGGAGGGGCTCAGCACACATCCTTGGGGGCCCCCGTGTTCAATGTGATAGTGCCGGAGGAGTTGCTGCTGACCCCTACAGTCTGTGGTCTCCCCATCAGGAAGTCCAGCAGCCAGTTGCACAGGGAGGTGTTGAGTCCCAGCTGGTCCAGTTTATGAATGAGCTGCTGAGGAATGATTGTGTTGAATGCTGAGCTAAAGTCTATGAATAGCATTCTGACATACGAGTCTTTTGTCTCCAGGTGGGTGAGGGCTGAGTGGAGGGCAGTGGAGATGGCATTATCGGTCGAACAGTTGGACTGATATGCAAACTGGAAAGGGTCCAGGGCGGGGGGGGCAGACTTGATATGCCGCATGACTAGCCTCTCGAAGCACTTAATGAGGATGGGAGTGAGTGCGACAGGGCAGTAGTCATTGAAGTGGGAGGGAGACGGCTTCTTCGGGACCGGGATGATGGTGGTGGTTTTGAGGCACATGGGGACAACAGCCTGGCTCAATGAGATGTTGAAGATGTCTGTAAAGACATCTGTGAGCTCCTCGGCACAGTCTCTCAGGACACAACCAAGAATGTTATCAGGTCCTGGGGCTTTTTGTGCATTTGTCATCCTGAGAGCTCTCCTCACGCTGTCAGGGGACAGCATCAACACCTGGTTGCCAGGCGGTGGTGGGGTCTTCTGTGCTGTGGTGCTGTTGTCTGCCTCAAAGTGAGCGAAAAAGTCATTCAACTGATTCAGCAGAGACATGGAGTTGTCACAGGTCTGCGGCGAGGGCTTGTAGTCTGTGATGGTCTGAATCCCCCACCACATGATCCTGGTGTCTCTGCTGTCGTTGAAATAGTCAGCAATGTACCTGGAATACTGTCTCTTGGCCACCCTGATGCCTCATGACAGGTAAGCCCTAGCTGTCCTCAGGCCCACCTTGTCCCCAGCTCTGAAGGCGGCGTTCCGAGCCCACAGGAGCCTGTGGACTTCCCCTGTCAGCCATGGCTTCTGATCGGCCCGAATGGAGATGATTCTGGTGACCGTAACGTCATCCATGCACTTTCTCGTGTAGGCAGTGACGGTCTCTGTGTACTCCTGTAGATCTGTGATGTTGTTGTAGGTGGCCGCCTGTCTGAACATGCTCCAGTCAGTGGTGGAAAAACAGTCCTGGAGTGCCTCTGAGGACCCCTCTGGCCACACATGTATCTGCTTTGTAGCTGGTTTGGTGACTTTAACCAGCGGCCTGTATGCTGGCATTAGCATAACAGTGGAGTGATCTGAGACCCCAAGGTGGGGGAGGGATAGGGCTTTGTAGGTGTCTGTATGCATGGTGTAAACATTGTCCAGAGTATTGTTTCCACGTGTGGGAAAGTTGATATGTCCATAGAGTTTTGGAAACACGCTCTTGGGGTTTGCATGGTTGAAATCCCCAGCCAGGATGAGGAAAGCATCTGGGTGGGCTGTCTGCTGCTCACTGATGTGCTGATAGAGTTCATTCAGTGCTTCACTCCTGTTGTTATTGGAGCCGGGAGGGATATATAATGCTACCAGCAATATGGCTGTGAATTCCCTCGGCAGGTAGAATGGCCGGCACTTAATAATTATAAACTCCACCAGTGGTGAGCAGTGTTTGTAGACCACAACAGCATCGCGGCACCAGGCATCACTGATGTAAACACAGAGTCCACCACCACGAGTCTTCCCCCCCTCGACTAGCGCTCTGTCTGACCGGTAGCATGTTAGCCGGGCTAGCTGAATGGCACAGTCCAGGACGCTGTCGTTAAGCCATGTTTCCACAAACACAAGGACACAACACTCACTCACAGACTTAAAAGATGAGCGGAGCAGGATAAATCAATTAAATAACATTTGCAATTGTGAGGTGACTTATAGACCTAATTAGACTCAACTTTATTAAAAAGACTCTCAGATGCTTCTTCAGTCAGCTCCTATGATTTATTTATTTATTTACTTACTTATTTATATTTGACTTAAACCCCTTTATAATACATTCTTAAGCATTTCATAAATTTCGCTATACCTGAAATAAACATGCCTGAAGGTATGAAATAATAGATTAAATGCCATATACATGTACCCTGGTGAACCATTATTATTAGAGCTGGGATTTCAGCTCAGCTAAAACTTAGCCAGACACCAAAAAAAAAAGCAACAGGGCAAAGGATTTTCTAAGGGATTAGCATCAGCCTGCCAGGTTGCTCAGTTGTGTGTAGCTGTTCTAATAGATTTTTAAAAGTAACTCAGTAAATTACACATGGAAATTAATATTTAAATCTGAGTGAAAAATACTGGGGCGAGTGTGTGTAACTGACTAGAACCAGTCAGTTACTCTAATGGTAATTAAAAGTCTCTGGGTGGCTAATAGATGATGCCGAGGAGGCGAAGAGTCAATCTGTCAGCATTTATTCTGGAGAACAATGAATGACACGGCGATCAACACACAGAGACTGGGGAAAGAATTCTGGCATCCTGACAACATCATACACCAGTTAGCACCCAGCCAAAGGGCTACTCAGAAAAACACTCGACTTTCCACATGGAATTTTACGACACATCACCACCTAAAGGGCGCATCTACCCTGTCTCTCAGAAGGAGCAATCTGCTATGGAGGAATACATCTGAGAGGCCCTCAAACAGGGATCTATCCATCCATCGAAATCTCCTGCTTCAGCAGGCTTCTTCTTTGTGGAGAAACGTGGTGCTGGCCTTCATCCTTGCATCGACTACAGAGAGTTGAATCAAGTGTCAGTCAAATACCCTTATCCACTTCCTCTGGTCCCAGCAGCCTTAGAACAACTCAAGTCAGCTAAGATCTTCTCCAAGCTTGACTTACGCAGCACGTACAACCTCATCTGAATAAAGAAAAGTGACGAGTGGAAGACAGCGTTTAGTACAACCTCCGGCCATTTTGAGTACCGGGTAATGTCATATGACCTCTCTTTGGTGCCTAACATGTTCCAGTGTCTCATTAATGATGTGTTACAGGACATGCTAGGCAGATATGCCATCACCTACATCGACGACATCTTAATATATTCCCTGGATGAAGAGAGTCACATCAAACACATTAGGCCAGTCCTCAAATGTCTACTCCATAACCACATCTATGTCAAAGCAGAGAAGTGCGAGTTCCATCAGCACCGTATATCATTCCTGGGCTACATCATCAGCTCCGAAGGTGTTAGCATGTATGCATCCAAGGTCTCTGCGGTCACGTCTTGGCCCACTCCCACGTCAGTTAAGGAACTCCAATGTTTCCTAGGTTTTGACAACTTCTACTGCCATTTTATTCAGGGTTTCAGCTCCATTGCCTTCCCACTAACATCACTACTTAAGAAGGGGCCCAAGTGTCTTCACCGGAACCCCACGACAGAAGAAGCTTTTGGTCGCCTCAAGCAAGCCCTCACCTCAGCTCCCATCTTGCAACATCCAGATCCAACCAAACCCTTCGTTTTAGAGGTTGACACATCTGACATGGGAGTTAGACCTGTGCTATCGCAACGTTTTGGAGAAAAACAGAAACTCCATCCAGTAGCATTCTTTTCCAAGAAACTCTCCTCAGTGGAAAGAAATTATGATGTGGGAAAATGGGAACTACTTGCCATAAAACTGGCCCTTGAGGAGTGGCGACACTGGCTGGAGGGAGCCACACATCCATTTTTAATTCTCACTGACCACAAAAACCTTGAGTATCTCAGAAAGACCAAGTGGCTAAATCCTCGCCAAGCCAGGTGATCCCTTTTCTTCACCAGGTTCAATTTTACCATCTCGCTTCATCCTGGCTCTAAGAATACTAAGGCTGATGCCCCATCACGAAACTTTGCTCCCACGCTCCAAGACCCTGGTACCCATGCCATACTTACTCCTCAGTGCTTCATCCAGTCAATTACCTGGGAGATAGATAAAGAAATCAGAGACTCTCAACCCCAAACACTTCCCAACGATCTTCTGCCCAGTCTCCTATATGTACCCATGCATCTTAGGAGCAAACTGATTACGTGGACCCACACCTCACCAGCCACTGGATATCCTGGCAGCCAACGCACCCATCAGATTATCAGGAATAAGTACTGGTGGGAAAACATGCTCACAGAAATTAACCAGTTCATCTCCTCATGTTCCACCTGCTCCCAAGCCAAAGTTCCCAGAACACCTCCAGCTGGCAAACTTTGTCCCCTCCCGGTTCCTTAAAGACCCTGGTCCCACATCGCCATCGATTTCATCACTGACCTCCCCCCTTCACTAGGTAACACAACCATCATGGTAACCATCAACCATTTTTCCAAAGCCCTCAGACTCATTCCGTTACTTGGCATCCCCACAGAGTCCCAAGCTGCAGAACTGTTGTTCCAGTAAGTGCTCTGTTATTATGGTCTCCTGGAAGACATAGTCAGTGACAGGGGCGCACAGTTCACGTCATGCTTCTGGAAGAACTTCATGGAGAGATTAGGAGTGTCAATGAGTCTCACATCTGGATACCATCCTCAATCCAACGGCCAAGTTGAAAGGGCAAATCAGGAGATTGGCTGTTTCTTAAGAATATTCTGTATGCGCAATCAGGGGGACTGAGCGCACTTCATTCCATGGGCAGAGTATGCACAGAACTCCCTCAAGCACTCGGCAACCCAATTAACACCATTTCAGTACATACTCTGCTACCAGCCACCCCTGTTCCCTTGGGATGACTCGCCCAACCAGGTTCAAGCCATAGAGGACTGGGTCTCACGCAGCCAAACAGTTTGAGAAGAAGTACACCAACGTATTGAAATGGTCAATGCCAAGTACAAAGAGTATGCGGACAAACCCAGAGCAGAAACACCCATATACAACTCAGGAGACAGAGTATGGAATGCAACCAAAAATCTCTGTGAATTCAATTCCTGCAAGAAATTATGACCAAGATATATTGGGCCATTCAAAGTCACAGAATGCATCAATGAAGTGTTGTATTGGCTAGAGCTCCCCCTTCACAACAGACTATCACCCACGTTTCATGTATCATGTTTGAAACCTGCTATCCTGGGCCGTCTTGCTGAAAACACACCCAGCCAGGAACACCCAGCCCTCGACCTGGAGGATGAACCTACCTACCAGGTCAACAAGATCATCAACTCTAGATGATGAAGAGGGCAGATCGAGTACCTGGTAGATTGGGAGGGTTACAGACCCGAGGAACAGAGCTGGGTTCCCACCAAGGACGTCCTTGATCCACTTCTCAAGCAAGAATTCCATGCCACACATCCTGACAAACCTGCACCCAGAGGTAGGGGTTGCCCTTGAAAATCTGTAGCTCCCGGTGGTAGCTCCTCGGGGGGGGGCTCTGTCAGTAAACTTGCTGATTTCGACCAAACTACAAACATGGACTCTATGAACTACACTTCCCAGAATTCACAGCACCCTCTGTCTCCCGACTATTAACCACAGTTGTCACTCATCACTCTATTAGTCCCTCTGCCTATTTAAACCCCACTCTCACACCACTTCACTGTGAAGTATTGTTCTGCCTTTCCCAGTACATACAGTACCAAACCTTGTTTATTTCTGACTGATGCATGTTTTCTCAACTTTAGCTTCTCCTCTCTCGTTTACTCTCTTGCCTGTCCTCGTTTGCCCTGTTTGCCATTCGCCTGACCATTGCTAGTTCTTCGACCCTGATTCACATCTCACGTTTTGGCTTTTTCACTGTTTGCTCTACACTCCTCTTCTGTGCATACATCCGTAAGTTCCTGCACTGTGACATAATAGATAGATATACTGTATTAATGAATATTGTCCATGCAGAATTCACAAAGCCAGCTTAGCCCTTTCTGGACTTCCCAATCATGATAATGTCCACAAGTGTGTTACAGTAATTAATGCCCCATCAGAAACAATAGTGGAACCATTAACATACAATAATGGAACCCAACAAATTAACATATTTTACAAGAGAGGGATTTGGGGAAGTTCATTTTCATCTCATCTCCTCTAGCCGCTTTATCCTGTTCTACAGGGTCGCAGGCAAGCTGGAGCCTATCCCAGCTGACTATGGGCGAAAGGTGGGGTACACCCTGGACAAGTTGCCAGGTAATCACAGGGCTGACACATAGACACAGACAACCATTCACACCTACGGTCAATTTAGAGTCATGAGTTAACCTAACCTACATGTCTTTGGACTGTGGGGGAAACCAGAGCACCCGGAAGAAACCCATGCGGACACAGGGAGAACATGCAAACTCCACACAGAAAGGCCCTCGCTGGCCACGGGGCTCGAACCCGGACCTTCTTGCTGTGAGGCAACAACGCTAACCACCACACCATCGTGCTGCCGATTTGGGGAAGTTCACACACAAAAACTTTATTCATATGAAATTATGCCATTGCTACGTGTGTGGAAGAAGAGTCTGGAGACAGAAATCTTAGTATCTTGGTCGTTAGCCTGTGCTACTTGCTCTCGGTAGCACTGGCTTGACCACTAGCATTGGCCTTCGAGCAGGCCGAGGGCGATACATTTTTGGTCCCTCCCACTATAAATCAAAATCTGATTGGTTAATCAGTCATCTGTCACTTCCGACATAAGCATACACTGCCATGGCCTTCTGTCCCAGCAATGAAGTCCTGCAGCTCTAAGCTCTTCTCAGCCCAGAGACAACAAACAAAAAAATCTCATTGGATAACTTGATTTTAATGTTTTCAGGACAGTAACCCTTTCATTTCTGAAGCAAATTTGATAGAAAATAAGGCCGGATTCGAATCAGAAGAGAATAATTATAATGAAATTATGAAAGAGTAAAAGAAATTAAATACAACATTTGAAATGTTGATATGTTTGGGCCATCTCTGAATGTCTAGAAGGCCCTGACGGTTCCCCTCTGGCCATATATTGTGTACTATGCATCTTATTAAGAGTCGTTTATTGTTTCTGCTGCAGAGTTCATAATTAAGTGCACTACGCAGGGCCTGAAATAGCTTGTGTACCCTACATAGTGGACTACAGGAATTCAGATTTACACTACATAGAGTCTAAAAGTGCACTTTTAGAAAGTCAAAGTTAACAAAGTCAAGTCGTCCATGGGTTACCATCTAATTATACCAGAGTTGTGCCTGTTGGAAAGGAGCAATACTTCTCCTCTCTCTTGTGTCTCGCTCATCTCTCCTCTCTCTCGTGTCTCGTGTGTCTCATAGTACCCCCTCTGTAGTGTACTATGTGTCCAATATAAACCAATTTACTATTTCAGCTTCATATTCTGTCTATAAGTGCACTGCATAGGGAAAATAAAGGCCTCTACACCCTCAGGAGTGAGCAATATGTCCAATAAAATGTAAACAGGTCTGTATTTCATGCAGAAGTGTACCACATAGGGCATGACATTTCTCCTACGCTCTATCTAGGACTTTAGTATGCATGGTAAAGTCTAATGCACTCTATAGTATGTTTTATTAAAAGTCATTTAGTGATTCAGCGCCATACTTCACCAAAAAGTGCACTACACAGGGCATGTAATGTTCACTACACCCTATAGCACATCACTTGTTCCCAAAGTGAGGTATTCACGCTTACATCCCTCATCCAGGCTGTTACCTGGACATCAGGTCATTAACCACAATGAAAAATAATTACTGTGTGTAACAGCATCTCCATCCAATCAGAAATGACGTGGGGGCAGAGTTGTATCAGAGTACAGGAGGGAGATGAACGTGGAGATAATTGATTTAGCATCGAGCGGCCATGCTGAGGCGTATCTAAGCAACAGTAGTGGCTAATGCTGCACTCTGATAAAGGTGTGTGTGTGTGTGTGTGTGTGTGTGTGTGTGTGTGTGTTTCAGGGCAGTAAAGGGGAAAAGGGTGAGGTTGGTCTGCCAGGACAGAGAGGACTACAAGGACTTCCAGGACCCAGTGTAAGTAACAAGATGCTATCAGTGCTCACATTGTGTGTGTGTGTGTGTGTGTGTGTGTGTGTGTGTGTGTGTGTGTGTGTTTGTCCAGAGTTTGCTTCCAGTTAGGTATACTCTTAGAGTGGAGCTTTTTTCTGGTTTTGGGGTTTGTCAAGGCGGAGCTTTTGTTTACTATTATGTGTGCTGTGAGAGGCGGAGTGTTTTTCAGTTATGTGTTCTGTAAGACTAGGAGCATTTTCAATTAAGTGTGATGTGAAGGGCAGAGCTTTTTCAATAATGTGTGCTGTGAGAGGTGGAGCTTTTTCAATTACCTGTGCTGTGAGAGGTGGAGCTTTTTCAATTACAGTGGTGCTTGAAAGTTTGTGAACCCTTTAGAATTTTCTATATTTTTGCATAAATATCACCTAAAACATCATCAGATTTTCATACAAGTCCTAAAAGTAGATAAAGAGAACCCAGCTAAACAAATGAGACAAAAAATATACTTGGTCATTTATTTATTGAGGAAAATGATCCAATATTACATATCTGTGAGTGGCAAAAGTATTTGAACCTTTGTATCTGGTGTGACCCCCTTGTGCAGCAATAACTGCAACTAAACGTTTGCGGTAACTGTTGATCAGTCCTGCACACTGGCTTGGAGGAATTTTAGCCCGTTCCTCCGTACAGAACAGCTTCAACTCTGGGATGTTGGTGGGTTTCCTCACATGAACTGCTCGCTTCAGGTCCTTCCACAACATTTCCATTGGATTAAGGTCAGGACTTTGACTTGGCCATTCCAAAACATTAACTTTATTCTTCTTTAACCATTCTTTGGTAGAACGACTTGTGTGCTTAGGGTCGTTGTCTTGCTGCATGACCCACCTTCTCTTGAGATTCAGTTCATGGACAGATGTCCTGACATTTTCCTTTAGAATTCACTGTTATAATTCAGAATTCATTGTCCTGGCCCAGATGCAGCAAAACAGGCCCAAACCATGATACTACCACCACCGTGTTTCACAGATGAGCAGCAATGGTGGTGTAGTGGTTAGCACGGTCGCCTCACAGCAAGAAGGTTCCAGGTTTGAACCCAGTGGCTGGCGAGGGCCTTTCTGTGTGGAGTTTGTATGTTCTCCCTATGTCTGTGTGGGTTTCATCCAAAGACATGCAGTTAGGTTAATGTGGAGTGGCCTTGGGCTGAAGTGCCCTTGAGCAAGGTACCTAACCACTGACTGCTCCCTGGGTGCTCTAGTGTGGCTGCCCACTGCTCTGTGTGCATGTGTTCACTGCTTCAGATGAGTTAAATGCAGAGGATGTATTTCACTGTGCTTGAAGTGTGCATGTGACAAATAAAGGTTTCTTCTTCTTCAATGTCCTTTTTGAAGAGCAGTGGCTTTCTCCTTGCAGCTCTGCCATGCACACCATTACTGTTCAGTGTTCTCCTGATGGTGGACTCATGAACATTAACATTAGCCAATGTGAGAGAGGCCTTCAGTTGCTTAGAAGTTACCCTGGGGTCCTTTGTGACCTCACTGACTATTCCACGCCTTGCTCTTGGAGTGATCTTTGTTGGTCGACCACTCCTGGGGAGGGTAATAATGGTCTTGAATTTCCTCCATTTGTACACAATCTGTCTGACTGTGGATTCGTGGTGTCCAAACTCTTTAGAGATGGTTTTGTAACCTTTTCCAGCCTGATGAGCATCAAAAACGCTTTTTCTGAGGCCCTCAGAAATCTCCTTTGTTCATGCCATGATATACTTCCACAAACATGTGTTGTGAAGACCAGACTTTGATAGATCCCTGTTCTTTAAATAAAACAGGGTGCCCACTCACACCTGATTGTCATCCCATTGATTGAAAACACCTGACTCTAATTTCACCTTCAAATTAACTGTTAATCCTCGAGGTTCACATACTTTTGCCACTCACAGATATGTAATATTGGATCATTTTCCTCAATAAATAAATGACCAAGTATAATATTTTTGTCTCATTTGTTTAATTGGGTTCTCTTTATCTACTTTTAGGACTTGTGCGAAAATCTGATGATGTTTTAGGTCATATTTATGCAGAAATAGAGAAAATTCTAAAGGGTTCACAAACTTTCAAGCACCACTGTGTGCTGTGAGAGGCGGAGCTTCTTCAATTATCTAGGCTGTGAGAGGTGGAGCTTTATCAATTACGTATGCTGTGAGAGGCGGAGCTTTTTCAATTACGTTACCTGTGCTGTGAGAGGTGGAGCTTTTTCACTTGTGCTGTGAGAGGTGGAGCTTATTCAATTATTTGTGCTGTGGAGGCGGAGCTTTTTCATTTATGTGTGCTGTGAGAGGCGGAGCTTTTTCACTTGTGCTGTGAGGGGTGGAGTTTTTTCAGTTATGTACTATGAAGAGAGTTTATTTTCCTGTTATATTGGTGGCAAACAGCATCTTCTGGGTTAAATTTTACTAATTTATTTACTGCAATTGCATGTTTTGTGGTGGAGCCAGTGATTAAACCACCTGGAGGGGCGGAGCATCTTCCAGGTCTATGTGACACCTTTCTGGTTATGTGGGTTTTAAAGGCCAGTCCTAGGCCAAACTATTATTGATGAAGGGAACTGTAGAGGCGGAGCCTTTCCACTGTGGTAGGAGCCTTTTCCACTGACATCATTTTCACAGGCAGATCATATTCAGTGCTACAAGGGAGGAGCTTGTTATGATTATGTATATTGTGGGGTGGGGATTTTCGACAGAGGTTTTTCTAATGCTGAAAGTTCTGAGGCTAAACTCTTTCTAATAATGCTAACGATGAGGTGACATGGGCCATGGGTGAACCTTTAACAATGTCGTACTTGCACCTGTGTGTCTTTGTTAGTCCCTGAGTCTCATTGCGTGAAGTGTGATTGAGTTGTTCTTGCTCTCCACAGGGGCCGATGGGGCCAATGGGGCCGATGGGGCCGAGAGGACCGGTGGGAGAAAGAGTAAGAGCTTCTCAAATCTTTTAAGATGCTGACATCTTCATTGCACAGTATCTTCACACACTCTTTACTCAGTATGTGCAGACAGACAGAGAGCGAGAGCGAGAGAGAATGTTCATTTCTCTAACATGATTTCTGTATTTAGGGTCTTCAGGGGTTCCCAGGCCCAGCTGGACCTCCTGTAAGTCCTTGAAGTTCTTTTTTTTCTGTATATATGCACATTAAATGAATTACAATCTTGATTACATATTGCTGCTTTAAACATCATTTTGTGAAGTATCACAATTTCACACTGGTTCTTTCTGTGTTTATGTCTCCATGTAGGGACCGGAGACCACCGGACCACCTGTATGTAGATGAGCTCTTCTCCAATGTTCCTCTGTTTCAACACACAGCATCTTAAATAAATAAATGTCATTGATTTTTGCTCCTCAGGGGCCTCCAGGCAAATCTGGTGTCCCAGGAAACGAGGGCAACATTGGCCCTGAGGTCAGAGTCTTTCCCCTGTGCTCAACTCAATCATCAATTTTTCATCATACAAATATTTATTTTGAATGTAATGTCAGTATAGTGTTAGATATATCATCACATTTTATTAAATGTCAGTTTAGTATAACAGTACAACATAAATCATAATAGTACACACTATAATACAGCTCAAAGCATTTATTGCTATAAACATTACATCAGTCATTATAGTTATATAGCATGGCATGTCATATAAAATGTTATTGAATACAGATGGTATATGTCCTGCACAGATGTATTTTTATTTTTATTTATTTTTTAATCTGGCATTCTCACAGGGCCCATCTGGACCCAGAGGATCCAATGGACTTCCAGGACCTCCTGGCCCACCCGGCCCCCCCGGGCCACCCGTAAGAACTCGAGTTCAGCATGCTGTAGCAACACCTTCTTTACTCACATCTTTTAAGGAGTCACAGGAGTGCTATAAAAAAGAATATGTCTTGAAAAATAATAAGAAAATAAATAAAAGAATAGAAAAATAAATCCAGAAATACAAATCAAAGAAGAAGAAAATTAATGCTTTTCTTTATTGCTTTTAAAGCTAGACGGCCTTTCTATTTCATAAAATCGGTGAAATTTAGTTCCCTCTGAAATGTGGTCATTGTGATATATGTTTATTTCTGTAATATCTCACAAAACATCAGGCCATTCTGTGGCTGGGAAGTTATTTAATTTGAGGGGATTAAAGCAAATAATGTGCATGAAATCGCTCGCGTCAAGCAGACAGAGGAAGTCCGTGTGCGCATGCGCAGGTTTACCTTCTTCTTCTTCTTTTGGGTTTTACGGCAGCTGGCATCCACAGTGTTGCATTACTGCCATCTACAGGTTTACCTTTGAGCGTGCACTGACAGTTCCATCATTCTGTCGCTAAACGAACAGCTGATCACACCGAGGTGCTTGCTGAGCGCCGATATTTATTAGTTTGGTCCTGCGTTTCCTTTCTTTCGTATATAAAATAACGTCTTTTCTTCTCGCTTTCCTTCCGTTACTGTAGTCAGTCTTTCACGTTTCATTCACACACTCACGTCCTCCATTTTTCTCTCCTGTTTCAAATTTGTATCCCACAATGTCTTGCACGAACGGGGAAAGCCCACCATGTGATGCATGATGTAGTATCTTGTATTGGGTCATGGTGAAGCAGGAAAAAATAGCGCAGAATTTAGGGCCATGTAGAAAATTGGAAAAGCATGGAAAATTCCAATTCCAAAAAAAATTGGAAGTCTGTGATTTGAATTCAGTAGCTTCCAGTCCACTAAACAACAATAATTGGGTGTCGGGAAAATTATTTTTATGACCTTCACTTGAAAAATCTGAAAGTCAGTCAACCTTTAAACTTTCTTCTACTTTTACAGATTTATTCTTTTTTATGGCAGTCCTCTGACTCCATATTCTTTTCTAACAGCTAACAGTATCTATCTATCTATCTATCTATCTATCTATCTATCTATCTATCTATCTATCTATCTATCTATCTATCTATCTATCTATCTATCTGCTTGTTTGTTCATGTCCTCCACAATTATTGCCCCCGTAAAGATAATTAAAAAGGGTTAGAAAAAAATTCACTTTTTGGTGAAGTCACTTCATCTCACACTGAAAAAAAAGAGAAAAATATAACCTTTAATTGAAATAAATTTATTTAGAGAAAAAGAAATCCCTCATCAAGAAATAAATATTTTCAACAAAAACATGTGTGCCACTATTATTGGCACCCCTGTAAATGATAGTGAACACAATGTAACTGAAGCATGTTTCCTATTTAAATTGTAAAATACAGTACGTTTGAGTTGATTGGAGTGTGTAGGAACTTTTAGGCTGTAATCCATGACTTCCTGATTAACTAGGGAACAAATGTGAGGTGACAATCTTTTGCAGAATTTCCATTTTTATATCCTCGTTTAGATAATATCATAGGCTGAATAAATGAAAGTCAAGTACTGATAATACAGGGCATTAAGAACAGAGGAAGCCTGAGCTGATATTTTAACTTCATACATGTTTTTTTTTTCCTCCACTCTGTCAGCGCTTTAAGGCTTGCTGAAACTGCAGGACTGTTCCTGAAAACAGAGATAATAATCGGGTCTTTGTGAGCCAGAATTGTCCAGCTTAAAGTTTTTTAACCTTCATTGGGTTTATCAGTAAGAGAGTGTGCTGATTCAGGTGAAGACGTTAAACTGTGCAGTCTGCTGTGGGTTTGTTTCTGGGTATCACTCAGTACACTATTAACACACGGTGTGTATATACAAACCCAATTCCAAAAAAGTTGGGACACTGTGTAAACTGGAAATAAAAACAGAATGTGATAATTTGCAAATTATGGAAACCCTATATTTCATCGAAAGTGGTACAAAGACATTACATTACAGGCTTTTAGAAAACATTGTTATCCAGATAGACATACAACATACCCAGAGCAGCCTGCGGACCAGTAGGGGTTAGGTGCTTTGCTCAAGGACACTCCAGCCATTCCTGCTGGTCCAGGGAATCAAACTAGCAACCTTTTGGTCCCAAAGCTGCTTCTCTAACCTTTAGACTATGGCTTCCCCCATCAACATGTCAAATGTTAAAATGGAGAAATTTTATCGTTTTTTAAAAAATATATGCTCATTTTGAATTTGATCCTAGCAATATGTTTCAAAAAAAGTTAAGACAGGAGCATACTTACTACTGTGTTGCATCACCTCTACTTTTAACAACACTCTGTAAATGTTTGGGAATTGAGGAGACCAATTGCTGTAGTTCTGAAAGTGAAATGTTGTCCCATTTTTGCCTGATATACAATTTCAGTTCTTCAACAGTTCTGGGTCTCCTTTGTCATATTTTGCACTTCATAATGCGACAAATGTTTTAAATGGGAGACAGGGCAGGGCTGGACTGCAGGCAGGTCAGTTTAGCACCCAGACTCTTTTACTACAGATCTATGCAGTTTTAATATGGGCAGAATGTGGTTTGGCATTGTCTTGCTGAAAGAAAGAAGGCCTTCCCTGAAGAAGATTTTGTCTGGATGGCAGCATATTGCTCTGAAACATTTTTATATCATTCAGCATTCATGATGCCTTCCCAGATGTACAAGCTACCCATGTCATGTGCTCTAATGCACCCTCATACCATCACAGACGCTGGCTTTTGAACTATGCACTGATAGCAAGCCGGATGGTCCCTCTCCTCTTTAGCCTGGAGGACGTGGTGTCCATGATTTTGAAAAATAATTTATATTTTTGAGTCGTCAGACCTCGGGACAGTTTTCCACTTCGCCTCAGTCCATCGTAAAAGAGCTCAGGCTCAGAGAAGGTGGCGATGTTTCTGGATATTGTTTATATCTGGTTTTAACTTGCATTTGTGGATGCAGTAATGAACTGTTTTCACAGATGATGGTTTTCTGAAGTGTTCCTGAGCCCATACAGTGATTTCCACTACAGACATGCATCTGCTTTTAATGCAGTGTCCCCTGAGGGTCTGAAGATCACAGGCATCCAGTGTCAGTTTTCAGTCTTGTCTCTTGCATACAGAGATTTCTCCAGATTCTCTGAATCTTTTAATGATATTATGAACCATAGATGATGTGATCCACAAATTCTTTGCAGTTTTATACTGAGAATTTTTTGTTATTTTTAAACTGTTATACTGTTTGCCCACGTAGTCTTTTACAGAGCGGTGAACCCCTCCCCATATTTACTTCTGAGAGACTCCGCCTCTCTGGGATGCTCTTTTTATACCCAATCATCTTACTGACCTTACTTACATCTTACATCTTCCCCAGATAGGCCTTAGGGCCTGTCAGTTGAGAGCATCGCCTTCTCCATTCCTCTCGGTCTTGGAAGACCCCCTCCTTCTCAAGTCTGTCTCGTCTGTACTTTGTTAATATTTCTTGTATGTTGTCCTTCCACCTTTTCCTAGGTCTGCCTAGAGGGCGCTTGCCCTTTGGTTTGTATTTAAATGCTATTTTTGGAATCCTTCCATCTTCCATTCTTTCGACATGCCCTAGCCATCTAAGGGCTGCCCTTTCTATGTCTTCTTCTATCGATGTTATACCAAGGATTCCTCTTAGGTGGGTATTTCTCAGTCTGTCCGCTCTCATCTTCCCTAGCATGGTACAGACCACTTTAATTTCCACAGTTTGTAGTCTACTGATGTCTTTCTTGGTTAACACCCAGGATTCACAGCTGTATAGAAGGCCTGGTTTTAAAATGGTGTTAAAAATTGTTTTCTTTACTTCGTTTGAGACTAGTTTGTCTCGGAGCACTGGTTGGAGGGTGGCAGCTTGTCTGCTGAAGTTGCTGATTCTTTCTGTGATTTCAGCTTTGTTACCTGATTCTTTGGATATAACTGAGCCTAGGTACTTGGCCTGTTCAACCCTCTCAATAGTGTCTCCGTTGACTGTAATTTCAGTGTTTGGGGGGTTTCTACCAAAGACCAGGACTTCTGTTTTGCCACTTTCTTTGTTCATTTTCATTCCTGCGTTTGTGAACTCATCATCATACCTTTCCAAGGCATACTTTATTGTGTCTATATTCCTTTCCCATTGGCAAATGTCATCTGCATATCCAAAAGTTTGGAATATGTCAGTCTGTTCTTTGTTAACTTCTTGAAGGACAATGTCTAGGTATGCAATAAACAGTATAGGAGAAAGGACACTGCCCTGTTTTACACCACTTTTGACATCAAACCATTTGTTGTGGGGATATCCTTACTGACCTGTTTCTAATTAACCTAATTAGTTTTTTTTTTTAACATTACACAACTTTTTTTAGTCTTTTGTTGCCCTGTTCCAACTTTTTTGAAACATGTTGCTGATATCAAATTCAAAATGAGCATATATTTTTCAAAAAACAATACAATTTCTCAGTTACAACATTTGATATGTTGCTTCTGTACTATTTTCAATGAAATATAGGGTTTCCATGGTTTGCAAATCATTGCATTCTATTTTTATTCATGTTTTACACAGTGTCCCAACTTTTTTGGAATTGGGGTTGTATATCCCCCATGCAATGAAACTACAATGAAAACATTGTAACAAACACTGTGTTAAAGGTACATTTGCCATGTGACTTTTTAGGAAAAAAGAAAAAAAGAACTTTCAGATTGAGAATCTCTCTTTCAGAATGGGTGTGGAGCTAATTTCTGGGCCAGAAGCCTTGAACTGAAGAAACTTAATTTTATTGAATTGCACTTATTTTATAAATTACAAAGCAACACCAGAACACAATCATCAGTTCTTCAAACAGGAGCTAAGGTATTTTTAAATGAAAAATTAATTAGATAATTAAATGGAAGTGAGATATTTATAATCATGCTATCTTTTCTCACCCAAATGAGGATGGGTTCCAGTTTGAGCCTGGTCCCCCTCAAGGTTTCTTCTTCGTCTAGTCTGAGGGAGTTTTTCCTCACCACCATCACCTCAGGCTCACTCAGTAGGGATAAATTTTTAAATTTCTATGTTTAAAATTTATATCCAGAATTTAAATATTTCTGTTAAACTGCTTTGTGACAATACCTATTGTTAAAAGTGCTATACAGTGGCGCTTGAAAGTTTGTGAACCCTTTAGAGTTTTCTATATTTCTGCATACATATGACCTAAAACATCATCAGATTTTCACACAAGTCCTAAAAGTAGATAAAGAGAACCCAGTTAAACAAATGAGACAAAAATATTATACTTGGTCATTTATTTATTGAGGAAAATGATCCAATATTACATATCTGTGAGTGGCAAAAGTATGCGAACCTCTAGGTTTAGCAGTTAATTTGAAGGTGAAATTAGAGTCAGGTGTTTTCAATCAGTGGGATGACAACCAGGTGTGAGTGGGCACCCTGTTTTATTTAAAGAACAGGGATCTATCAAAGTCTGATCTTCACAACACGTGTTTGTGGAAGTGTATCATGGCATGAACAAAGGAGATTTCTGAGGACCTCAGAAAAAGCGTTGTTGATGCTCATCAGGCTAGAAAAGGTTACAAAACCATCTCTAAAGAGTTTGGATTCCACCAATCCACAGTCAGACAGATTGTGTACAAATGGAGGAAATTCAAGACCATTGTTACTCTCCCCAGGAGTGGTCGACCACAAAGATCACTCCAAGAGCAAGGCGTGGAATAGTCGGCGAGGTCACAAAGGACCCCAGGGTAACTTCTAAGCAACTGAAGGCCTCTCTCACATTGGCTAATATTAATGTTCATGAGTTCACCATCAGTAGAACACTGAACAACAATGGTGTGCATGGCAGGGTTGCAAGGAGAAAGCCACTGCTCTCCAAAAAGAACATTACTGCTCATCTGAAGTTTGCTAAAGATCACAAGGACAAGCCAGAAGGCTATTGGAAAAATGTTTTGTGGACAGATGAGATCAAAATAGAACTTTTTGGTTTAAATGACAAGTGTTATGTTTGGAGAAAGGAAAACACTGCATTCCAGCATAAGAACCTTATCCCATCTGTGAAACATGGTGGTGGTAGTATCATGGTTTGGGCTTGTTTTGCTGCATCTGGGCCAGGACGGCTTGCCATCATTGATGGAACAATGAATTCTGAATTATACCAGCAAATTCGAAAGGAAAATGCCAGGACATCTGTCCATGAACTGAATCTGAAGAGAAGGTGGGTCATGCAGCAAGACAACAACCCTAAGCACACAAGTCGTTCTACCAAAGAATGGTTAAAGAAGAATAAAGTTAATGTTTTGGAATGGCCAAGTCAAAGTCCTGACCTTAATCCAATGGAAATGTTGTGGAAGGACCTGAAGCAAGCAGTTCATGTGAGGAAACCCACCAACATCCCAGAGTTGAAGCTGTTCTGTACGGAGGAATGGGCTAAAATTCCTCCAAGCCAGTGTGCAGGACTGATCAACAGTTACCGGAAACATTTAGTTGCAGTTATAGCTGCATAGGGGAGGTCACACCAGATACTGAAAGCAAACGTTCACATACTTTTGCCACTCATAGATATGTAATATTGGATCATTTTCCTTAATAAATAAATTACCAAGTATAATATTTTTGTCCCATTTGTTTAACTGGGTTCTCTTTGTTTACTTTTAGGACTTGTGTGAAAATCTGATGGTGTTTTAGGTCATATTTATGCAGGAATATAGAAAATTCTAAAGGGTTCACAAACTTTCAAGCAGCACTGTACAAACAAACAAACAAACAAACAAACAAATAAACAGACTTAACAGAAAGTTTTAATTTAAAAAAATCATTATAGGAATCTCTAAAATAACTTGGCAAAATATCCTTTAAAACTGTAAAACCTCCAAAATGACTTATTTAGCAGATTGAAAATGTACAATAGCAACATGACAAAAAATGATGTCATAAGTCTTTTATGATGAGTTTAAAGGTTGAATCAAATGTGATAAATGCAAAACATTTCTAAAAGTTGCTATAGTGAGTCTGGATTTCAACTATTTAAGTATCAGAGCTTGGATTTTCAACTTTAAACACTGCTCCTTTAAACTTTACAGACTGCACCTTTAAACATTACAGACTGCTCAGTTAAACATTACAGACTGCTCCTTTAAATGTTACAGACTGCACCTTTAAAATTTACAGACTGCCCCTTTAAACTTTACAGACTGCACCTTTAAACCTTACAGACTGCTCCTTTAAACTTTACAGACTGCACCCTTAAACCTTACAAACTGCTCCTTTAAACTTTACAGAATGCACATTTAAACATTACAGGCTGCTCTTTTAAACATTACCAACTATACCTTTAAATTTTACAGATTGCTCCTTTAAACTTTACAGACTGCTCATTTAGACATTACAGACTGCACCTTTAAACCTTACAGACTGCTAATTTTAACTTTACAGACTGCACCTTTAACCATTAAACCAGAGCTTTTTATTTTAGCTTTTAATTTTATTTTATTTTCTCTTTTTGTTTGTGTGTGTGTGTGTGTGTGTAGTTTGATGTTTGTTTTTGTTTGGGTGTTTTTGTCCACCGGTTGTGGTGTAGCTCTGGACCCAGTTTTGGGCGTCAGTTCCCTCCAGGCCTTGGTTCACCATGGGTGATGCCTGTGCTCTCAGCTATGGACTGCAGGGAGCTCGTTGCTCATTTTAACATTGTGGTTGTCCAGTGCTCTGTGCAGCGGTGCTTTAGTGCTTGGCGTGATGTTCCGAGCGATGTTGCTCGGTGGCATTGCGGCAGCTGTGCAGGCAGTTTGGGACACACCAGCGCTCTGCGTGGCGGTGCTTCTGTGCTCACATTGTCAATCCATGGCACAGTGTTCCGAGTGATGTTGCCCGGCAATGGCACGGTGGCTGTGCTGGCAGTGTGGGACTTGTTTTCATGCACCTTTTGGTGGGAGGGTGGCTGCTACACCACTGGAATGACATCCTGACCTTTATTTGATGGACTTTTTTTTCCCCCCATAATTGTAAAGTGACCTTGGGTTTTGAGAAAGGCACTATATAAATTGAACTTATTATTATTATTATTATTATTATTATTATTATTATTATTATTACAGACTGCTCCTTTAACTGTTACAGACTGCTCCTTTAAACTTTACAGACTGCCCCTTTAACTGTTACAGACTGCCCCTTTAACCATTACAGACTGCTCCTGTAAGCAATGTGAAGTGAACTGAAAAGTCCTGTTTTTCAGTAATTCCTGATAAAGGTTGTAAAGTATTAAACACAGTCTCTGCTGAATAAGCTCATGTGGTCAATGTGTACGACAATGATAACTCCCATAATTCATTTCGCCTCAGGACTTCTGTTGCTGCTGCTTTCTCATGGTGCTGAGTGAAGGGAATAAATGTTGTGTAATGGGATTACAGTGGATTATAACAGGAATGCATGTGCTTATTCATATAGGATTATGAATGCATATGTAAAATCTGTGGTAACTGTGTTGTGTTTGTAGGGGACCAGGGTGAATCCTGAAGGAAGCGGGGACTCTGTGAGTGTTTCAGCTTTTCATCACCTCTCATCATCAGTGCCACACAAACACCAGCAGAATCCTCATGTTTTCAGTTCTGTCTCAGTTTTGTTGCTGAGTTTCATTCTGAAGGCAGCTGTACTGGTACCATACCCTTTAAAGATCCCCATCTCATCAGGCACCATTTTAACCTAAAAGGAACCGTCCTGCTCGGGTCCATCCGTGTTGTTGTTCTTTTACTATAACATAGCCATGCTATTACAAATAGGGTTCTTCAAGGGTTCTTTGAATTGCTAAAGGTTCTGTGCATCCTAGAAAGGGTATACAAAGGGTTTTTCTTAAATTCTGTTTTATTTGAAGCTTTTTTTTTTACTGTCCACATATGTGGACACCATACATGAAAGGGTTAATTATCTAAATTCTGAAGGTTTATTGATATTCAGTGTTATATACATAATCACCACTAGATGGAGCTGGATTAGCTGCCTGGTTGTGAAGTTACATCTACCAAAACTCATTCATTATCTCATTATCTCTAGCTGCTTTATCCTGTTCTACAGGGTCGCAGGCAAGCTGGAGCCTATCCCAGCTGACTACCAGCGAAAGGCGGGGTACACCCTGGACAAGTCGCCAGGTCATCACAGGGCTGACACATAGACACAGACAACCATTCACACTCACATTCACACCTACGGTCAATTTAGACTCACCAGTTAACCTAACCTGCATGTCTTTGGACTGTGGGGGGAAACCGGAGCACCTGGAGGAAACCCACGTGGACACAGGGAGAACATGCAAACGCCACACAGAAAGGCCCTCACCGGCCACGGGGCTCGAACCCGGGCCTTCTTGCTGTGAGGTGACAGCGCTAACCACTACACCACCATACCACCCCCCACCAAAACTTACACCATCAAAAACAAAACTATGGATGTGACAGAGGTAAGCAAGGTAATGTAGAAATAACTATACAAGACCCATAGACCCTTTTCAGTCACGTGACCTTCGTAAACGTGACCGCCATTTTGGACATGTAGTGGACTTCGGCTCGAATCAGTTTGAATGCGAAGAAGGCGACAAACGAAAAACATAAAAGAAAAAGGAGCGAGATGCAGAAAACACCTTCACTATCCAGCGACGTAGGGCATTTACAGGGCGAGCAGAGGGAGAGGTATTTGCAAAAATTTAGTTAGCAGGCTTAGAGGACGACGTTTACCTGCTTCCACCAGGATTGTTCACTGACATACGGAAGTACACGAAGCCCTTGTCTTTACCTGACTTCGGCCCACATGATCTGTATACCTATGTCATTAAAAACCCATCGCCATACACATACACGCCAACGTCCGAGGTTCCGGAGCGTGCTCCGGCTTGCTCCCCCTCAAATTAAGCAGCGCGCTCCGGCTTGCTCCGGAGCAAGCCGGAGCGCGCTGCTTAATTTGAGGGGGAGCAAGCCGGAGCGCACTGCTTAATTTGAGGGGGAGCAAGCCGGAGCGCGCTGCTTAATTTGAGAGGAACCTCGGCCGGAGCGCGCTCCGGAACCTCGGCCGGAGCATTCCGGGAGCAAGCCGGAGCGCGCTGCTTAATTTGAGGGGAACCTTGGCCGGCTCCGGAACCTCGGCCGGAGCACTCCGGGAGCAAGCCGGAGTGCGCTGCTTAATTTGAGGGGGAGCGCGCTCCGGAACCTTGGACGTTGGCTCCGGCAGCTATTTACACTGGATCCGGTGTAAATAGCTGCCGGATCATAATTACAGTAAACTAGTAAATACAGTAAAGGAAAAACTTGAGACTGAAAGGTTTTAACAGTCATCCAAATGACTGAACGTAAACATTGCTACAGTAACATACCAGCTACTTGTTGACATTAGCTAGTCAACAATAGCTACTACAAAAGAACAAAGAGGTTACAATGGGTTATTTTAACCTATTTGGTTACACACTCGCCGCCACAGAATGTTAACAGCAATGTAATGCCTTTTCTGGCTAATTTTATTCGTCTTACCTCCAACAAAGTGGTCACTACACAAGCGTTGGTATGCCGAGGGCTGCCAATCTGTTAATGGCCGCTATCCATCTTCTCCATCGGGATCCGATAAAATGATAACCCTTGCCTTGTTTGTTGACGGTTACTACATCCAGATGCACAACAATATAGTGGCATGATGGAAGTCTTGCTGAAAGTAAAAACTTTCTTTGCTGCCATTCCTCAATGTTGGCTGTGGTAAACTACTGGTAGTACATGTCCAAAATGGCGGCCGCGTTTGTCGTGACGTCACATGAAAAGGGTCCATAGGGTTTATATTGTCCCCTTGTGGTCTCCGAAAGCTATGTTTCCAGATGACATGAAACAGAAGGCTGACTGAATGAATCAGAAAGCACACTGGCTAACCTCGGCTTGGCTAACGTCGGCTAATTTTAATATGTCGATGCCTCAAGAACATATCAATAAAATATCATGATGATAAATAAGTCAGGGATCACAATGACCAGTGGCGGTACCGGCAGAAGCGGCAGATTTTCTGTTGTTTGCTATGGTACTAGTCATCATGGCTAGTGTTAGTGATGTAGGAGCAGGGCGTTGCTTCAAGTTGAACTTAATCAACTTTTCAACTTTGTGAGCATAACACAATGCTCATCAATGCCAGCTTTGTGTATCCAAAGAATGTTTTAGTTGTTTTGACCAGTCAAAGCAGTACATCTCAAATGAATGAATTATTATGGTCTGAGTGTTGCATTATACTTTGCCACTGCTGCTTTAAAAATATATATATGTATATATGCTTCCCACCCGGCACGGTGATGTAGTGGTTAGCACTGTCTCCTCACAGCAAGAAGGTCCTGGGTTCGAGCCCAGTGGCCACCGGGGGCCTTTCTGTGTGGAGTTTGCATGCTCTCCCCGTGTCTGTGTAGGTTTCCTCTGGGTGCTCCGGTTTCCCCCACAGTCCAAAGGCATGCAGTTTAGGCTAATAGGTGGCTCTAAATTGATCATAGGTGTGAATGTGAGTGTGAATGGTTGTCTGTGTGTTAGCCCTGCGATGACCTGGCAACTTGTCCAGGGTGTACCCCACCTCTCGCCCATAGTCAGCTGGGATAGGCTCCAGCTTGCCTGCGACCCTGTAGGACAGGATAAGCAGCTACAGATAATGGATGGATGATTCCCACCTAATTGATATATCAATATTTTATGACATCCCTAAAATGAGTTAAAATGATAGCTAGCTGGTATTACTCAATTAACTAAAGTAAATGAGTAAATATGCATTGATGATGTTCATCCTTCGGGGAGTGAAGATGGCCAGGACTTCAATTTGGTGGATGGCAGTTGTGGGTCCAGAGGTGACTGATGAGGCCAATCTGGGCTTTGAAAGTACGCCCACATGTGGACATTCCACACGCCAAGGTTGAGTACCTTCAGTATCTTTTTGTTGCATTTCAACCACTGAGTGGGATCCCCACCAGCTGCGGTGTGCTGGCCAGGGTGAGGTGAAGCAGGCTATGTTAGGGGCACCTTTTCCAGCCCCTTCCTCCATGGAGGTGAATCCTAAACAGGGCTGCTCAGATACCCAGGGGGCTGCCGAACTCCACATGCTGTCATGACTTGCATGAGACTTGGATTAGAGTGAGAGAGAGTTGCACAGCCGTCAGCCTCACTCTCTTGTCCCAACCTCTCTGGGTCCAGGGGCAAGACAGAATCAAGATGGCTAGAGCTCGGTCGGGATGCAGTAGATGGCCAACAGTGTTCTACGTGTTACACTGTGCCCTGATCATGCTCCACAAACACTTTTCTGGGTCCACCTTCCTACCAATGAACCACCAGGTGGTGGTTTCCTCCGCGCAGTCTGCCGAGTCCAGTCTTCGGTCGTAACCCTGACCAGGGGGAGCGAGGGATTGCTAGTGCTTGCTCAAGGCACCACCCCAGGCTAGTGAAAGGAAGGAGACACCTTACTACTCCATTGCATGGTGGTCAAGAGTGGCACATGCCCAATGCTGTAAAGCATTACTGTGTGCATCACTAATCATTATGGCTAATTGTTAGCTGTATAACGTTTGGTGGCTAGTTGAGCACTGTAAGATCATTAGCATCCTTCCTCAGGAGTGCACTGAAATCCCGCCTAGCTAGTGAGCTGCCTTTCAGATGAAACACAGTGACAGTAAAAGTAAATACACATTTATTTACAGATTTGAGCTGGTACTGTTCTGCATCTGTGTGAATGTGGGTGGGGTCTCAGGGTATGTGGTGTGATAGCAGATCAGCTCTATGAATTGCAAAAAAAAATTAGAGTTAAGAAAACATTTGGATTGTGGTGGTGATGGGTTTAAATTCTGAAGTGCCTGATGCTCAGTGAGTTGTAGATATAAAGAGAAGTGCCTATTCCTGTTTTTTTGGTCTTATAACCTCAACCCCTGGAGAACAAAGCTAATGTGTGTGTCTGTGTGTGCAGTGTCAGGCTATGTGCCCTGCTGGACCTCAGGGACTTCCAGGCCTGCCAGGCATGAAGGTAGGACTTTCAGAGGAATAACTTCACTCACTGATTCCAGACATAAAAATCATGAAGAGTTTGAAGGCTATTTTTCAGAAATGGAGAGTCAAGGTGGATGGAAATGTGGGTTCTTTATGAAATTAATAAGTGATGCTCAAATAAATAACCAAAACAAGACTATTGATCATGAACATGGACTTGAGATAACCTAGAACCTCAATAACCTCTTGGTGAGGGTGATCAGTGAGGCATGCGACTGGCTCATGTGACACTCAGGGGCTGATGGGTAATGTAGTTCCACACTACAATGACTGCTTGTTTAAAATGTCTTTTATTGTCTCTTGTCAGGGACACAGAGGTCTCCCTGGAGTGGACGGACTGCCAGGTGTCGCAGGTGAAAAGGTAAAACATGACTTCTCGCACGCCTGAGCAGAAATATTCTGAATTGTAATTCTCATGTCCTGAAATGTACGCTCAGTGTTATATGTTTGATTGACAGGGAGATCGAGGAGTGGTAGGAGAACCCGGCCCTCAGGGACGTCCAGGAGAAGATGTACGAAGCATCAGATGTGATGTTTAATCCTCGAGTAGTATGGAGTTTGAGTCTTGTCTTTTGTTCTGGTTTGTAATATGTTGATGTGTCTCAGGGTCAGAGAGGGCCGACAGGTTACCCCGGAGAACATGGCGATAAGGGAGATCGGGTAAGGAGTTCTCCATCAGGACTTTAAGTGCTGAAATGAAGCTGCTGGGTCTTTTGATGAAATCTGATTACAGTTAAGGCAAATATTTTGATGTGAGTTTTCTGTGAAAATAAATATCAATCCCTTACTAAAGCCATTTACCGCGAGTTGGTTAGTGTGTCTGTCTCTCGACTGGGACATCGCGAGTTCTACTTGCAGTCGGGTCATACCAAAGACAATCATAAAAATGGTGCCTACTGCCATCTGGCAATGCACGCTGCAATACAGATGTGAGTAGGGAGTCAAACTCTCACAGTTACCAGAGGACTAGCCCCCCACTGTAACCCTAGCTGTATAGTCAAGTTTATTTGTATAGCGCTTTTAACAATAAACATTGTCGCAAAGCAGCTTTACAGAATTTGAACGACTTAAAATATGAGGTAATTTTATCCCTAATCTATCCCCAATGAGCATGCCTGTGGCGATGGTGGCAAGGAAAAACTCCCTCAGACGACATGAGGAAGAAACCTCGAGAGGAACCAGACTCAAAAGGGAACCCATCCTCATTTGGGCAACAACAGACAACATAACTATAACATTAACAGTACTAACATAAAGTCAGCTTCGTTGATGCTATAAACCCCCCACCGACGGAAACCTGAGCACAAAACCGTTCACGACAACCGCAGTCCCAAAGTCGGCAAGTCAACTGCAGCCCTAAAGTCAGCAAGTCAACTGCAGTCCTAAAATCAGTAAGTCAACTGCAGCCCTAAAGTCAGCAAGTCAACTGCCGTCCCCAGCCACAAAAGCACCACTGCAAGAGTCCAGAGCGTCCTCCAGGCGTGACCCCCAACTGTCCACATGGGGCCGCCTTCCACAGGAGCGATGTGATGAGACTCCAACCAGACACAGGGCACCAGGATGGATCAGGCAGGTCCGAGGAGCAGAAGAGGTCAGCATCTCGATCCCAGGACCAACATGTAACTCAGAGGGACAGATTTTTTTTTTTGGGGGGGGGGACACAGGTTGTTAGGTATGCCCAATGTCACCTGAATAAGTAGGAACAGTATACATATTGCACTGAGTACAAGGGACTCCGGCAACTAACTATGACAGCATAACTAAAAGGGGAGAACCAGAAGGTAACACAGGCATGAGGGAACCCCGGGACATAAAGCAGCCAGCCACTACACCGTCAACAAACTTGAGTGAGCAAGCGAGTGGGGGACTGACAGCATCCATACATCCCAGTTTACCAAAACACTCTCTGTCTGAGGACCCTCCAGATCTACACCTTTACCTCATAAACACCATTAAAAAAAGGCTTGACTAAACAGATATGTTTTCAGCCGAGACTTAAACACTGAGACTGTGTCTGATTCCCGAACACTACTTGGAAGGCTGTTCCATAACTGTGGGGCTTTGTAAGAAAAGGCTCTGCCCCCTGATGTAGCCTTCACTATACGAGGTACCAGCAGATAGCCTGCACCTTTTGATCTAATTAGGCGTAGTGGGTCATAAAGGACCAGAAGTTCACTCAGCTACTGTGGTGCAAGACCATTCAGTGCTTTAAAGGTCAATAGTAGTATTTTATAATCAATACGAAATTTGATTGGGAGCCAATGCATTGTGGATAAGACGGCGTGATGTGGTCATATTTTCTAGTTCTAGTAAGAACTCTTGCTGCTGCATTTTGAACTAACTGGAGCTTGTTTATGCACTTATTGGAACATCCAGACAGTAAGGCATTATCTAACCTGGAGGTAACAAAAGCATGAACTAGTTTTTCCACATCATGTAGTGACATTAAATTTCTTATCTTAGCAACATTTCTGAGATGAAAGAAAGCTATCCGGATAATGTTATCAATGTGAGTTTTGAATGAAAGACTGCCTGGGAAGACCAGAAGACTGCCTGGGAAGACCAGATACTGGCATGAGAGGGACTTTGACTAAACCCATTTGGAGTCGACTTTAATAAAAATAACCCTTTAATCAAGCTAATTAATAATACAGTGTACACCTCAGTGTTTATTGCTTGCTGCAGAGATGAAATAGTTATTCTCCGAGTGGCTGTTCATCGTAGATCTCATATTCTATTCTATTCTGTTCGATTCAATTCTGTTCTGGAATCGACCCTATTCTACTGCATTTTATTGTTATTTTTTCCAATTATATCCTTTATTTTATTTATTCTGTTCTAGTTTATTTCTTCTATTCAGTTCCATGTTACTGTTTTCTATTCTATTCAGTGTGTTATATTCCATTTTACTGAATTCTCTTCAGTTCTATTCACAATAGAACTTAGTGTGTTCTATTCGGTTCAACTGAGTGCTTTTCTATTCAATTCTATAGACCCCTTCGCATGTTTGTAAACAAACCGACCGTTGCCAGGATGCGCGCGCAGCCTGGACTCAGAAACAATGGCGCTGCCCATAGACCGGCATTATGAGCTGTCAGATTATGCAAAACAATTGTCGTTACAAGATCGAGAATGCTACATAAATAAGTTAACTCTAACAAGTGGACATCGCCTACCGGATCCATATTTAATTAAAGAGTGGACGGACGATGTTAGTAAGTTCCCTGGTATACAATGGCCAGATATATACTCGTACCTTATTGACCAGACTTCAGTGTACACCCACGAAAAACTTCGTGCCTACAAGTCTTTAGACGCATAGGATTATGTTATGTGCGGGGCATGTACTGAAATTGATGAAAACATGCTAACAATATTCATTACATTGTGTAACTATGACCCAGCTAATCAGACAAACGTTACCAAAGTATTTTGCTACATCAATAAACGAAGACTAGAAAGAATAAAAAAGAAAGATTTAATAAATAGCCTGATCTTACCTGTGTTGAAGTGGGCGCTGCAAACCCGCGCATTTTTGATGGTGCTTTCATCCCAGTCTACACGTTTGATGGCTTGTAGCCTGGGTGTGATTTGCTGGGGGGGATGGTGGGGATCATCCCCCCCTCTGGTTTTTATCTCTGCTGAAAAAAAATCCTTGGGGACAACCCCGTCAATAAAACAAACAAACCAAAAAAAAAGTTGACATGACAGGCATGTTGTGACACAGTTTTCTATGGTCTACATTGCACTCACTTTCAAAATGACCCGAAGTGGCAGCTTTGATGTTCACGAACGTCCCCAGCAAATAGATACATTGTAGATAATAACAATATCTTTGCGTTCTATGCAGGGATGCAAACAGCGCGCCTTCTGGCGGATGCTACCTTTTTCACGGCCGTTTTTTTTTTTTTTAGGGGGGACGTTGGAGTGTCTGATTATAATTTCAAAGTAAATTCTGTATTAAAATTTCTAAATAAGCAAATCCGTTACAGTCCATGAAACAGGAAGTATAAGGATGAGAAAAAAACAGTTTAAATCGGAAAGCTGCGCACAATGTGAACTGCGCCATCAGAGCAAACTGTTCATTTAGTATTCATGTATTTCAGTGATTTTCGAACCACTGTCCATTTAATCCGGAGGGAGAGAAACATCACAGCAACGCGACAAGCAATGCGAACTTTGTTGTGTTAGTGTTCGTGTATTTAGTCAGAGAGATAGGAAGATGAATTTACTATCTCTGGTTTAGTGTTCGTTTTCATTTAGTGTTATTCATTTGATATCATCGGATGTTATTGAGCTGTTAGCCTATTGTTACCTTAATTTTGTGACATTTCATGATTAAAAAAAAACATCCCCCCTTCTGTTTTTTTGACAAATCGTACCCTGCTTGTAGCCATAAACGTCGGCGATTTTTTTTGGAATGGGTGAGATCCTGCTGGAATTCTGTACATTTTAACCCCGTCACTGCTACGATTCTGACACCCGACAACACAACAACTAGGCATTTCTTCCAAATATTTCCTCTCGTCTCTACCGTCGCTGAGTCTTTTTTGGGTCCAGGCTGCGCGCGCAATTTCCTCTTACATATGAATGACGTTTACTGCGAAGGGGTCTATTTTATTCACAATAGAACCCAGTGTGTTCTATTCCATTTTACTGGACTCTCTTCAAGTCTATTCACAGTATAAACTAGCGTGTTCTATTCCGTTCTCCTGAGTTCTATTCTTTTCTATTCACAATAGAATCACGCTTTCTCTTCCATTTTACTGAATTCTATTTGATTCTATTCACAACAGGACACAGTGTATTCCATTCTGTTCTCCTGAGTTCTATTCTATTCTTGGCGAGCACAGGACCTATTTGTCTTGCATTTTATTGTTCTTATTTTTTTTTAATTTGATTCTTTATTTTATTGATTATGTTGTTTTATTTATTCTATTCAATTTTATTTTATTCTTTTCTATTCACAATAGTGTATACTGTGTTCTTTTCCATTCTATTGCATTTTATTCTCTACTATTCTATTCAGTTCTTTTTATACGCAATTCTATTTTAGAGTTGTTTTACGCGAACTTAGAAACATGTAATTTCTACTGGTCCAACACTGATGGAAAAGGAGTGAGAAGGTAGCTAGCTGTCACTCATTCCCCCACCTGCCCCATCTTCTTCTGATGTCAGTGCCACGTGAGTGATGATTTCCTCTCTTCTGTCTCGTTTCTGCAGGGTCCTCCAGGTTTTAACGGCATTCCTGGACCCACAGGGCCTCCAGGATCTCCGGTACACATCCACCACTTCATTCATTCAATCAGTATTCTATAACCTGACTGACAGTGTTAGCGTTTAGCACTGCTGTCTGATCTCCTATTGATGAGTGTGATGAACAGCTGTGATCTCTGTGTGTTGCAGACAGATGTTTTAGATAAAAGGGCGAACTAGTTAAGGGATGCTACTGACATTTCTTACCTCAACATGCATATTATTGACTCTTACTCTCTGTGTGTGTGTGTGTGTGTGTGTGTGTGTGTGTGTGTGTGTGTGTGTGTGTGTGTGTGTGTGTGTAACAGGGTGTTGAAGGTATCCGAGGACGTGATGGACCTCAGGGGCCTAAAGGTGATGAGGTAAGCACCACTCAGGTATTTATTTAAAACTGTATATAAAGGATATTACATGGTCGCATGAAGATACGAAGTTTATCTCCAAGTGGTGAACATATTCACAAGTGAGTGAAGCGAACGAATGAAAATATTTTCAACAAGAGAAGATAAAGTTCATATCTTCACGCCACTGTGTAATGTTCTTTACATTATATGGACACATCCACAAAAAAAACCCACAATTTAATGAAAAGAATTTTAATTCTGAACCGGTTCGCCATTTTGCCAACGTGCATCTAGTCAGCGGGAAAACACTAGGGAGTGAAATATCGGTGATTATTATCCATACAGGACGCTTTTTCGATGGAATAAAAACATGTTCTATTCCTTTCTAGCGGGTTTCATTCATTTGGTTTGATAACATGCAATACTTTTAGTATATCGCTTATCCTACGTGTATTACGTCACTCTACCCAATTGAGAATGAGTGTTGAATATGGTTTACGATATTGAATGGTTGTCAAGACAACCTGACATCACATGTTGGAGCTGATGTGAATATCCAATGAGAAAGTTTTCTGCTGTGCATGTGCACAACCATTTTTATGTTCGCTGGGAATGAGAAAGATGTACTGAACACCCGAAAGGGTCCCAAAACTTCATTAGATATTCTTCTTGCATATTTACAAGAGAAAAAACCCATACCAACAGACACTGAAAAACTGGAAAAGAGACACATCGAAGATGTAAATCTACTGCACTAGGGAGCAACTGTGACAGTTTGTAAACAAACATGGCCACGAGGTTTGCTTTGTAAAATACGGAAGATTTTGAGAGAATTTTTGCTGCCAGGTTGCTCCGTTGCATGTAGCTGTCGATGTTGATTTTAAAAGTAACTCAGTAAATTACATGGGGAAATGAATACTTAAGTCTGAGTGAAAAATACTGTGGCGAGCAGGAAGTGTGGAAGAAGAGTCTGGAGACAGAAATCTTAGTTTCTCAGTTGTTAGCCTGCCCTCGATAGCACTGGCTTGACTGCTTTATTAGCATTCGCTAACACTACTGATGAATGCTACACCGGCTGGAAGGTGACTTCACTGCTGCGCTGATGGCGCCAACTCGCGGTTAAGCTCACATTGGCCTTTGAGAATGCTGATATGAAGAGAGTGTGTATGTATTATAATAATAATAATAATAATATTGGCTGGCTTTTTTTCATGGTCTATCAGATATATTCCATTCAGCTACTCGTCTTTGACTCATTCAGTATCATGCTAGTTGAATGGAATATATCTGATAGACCACTCAGCGCCGGCAAATATTATTTAATCCGCAATGTATTTTGTATGAAAAATGTGAGTATTTCAACACGAGAAAACAAACTTCATATCTTCAAGCCAACATGCGATAAAAGTATAGCAAGTCATATATGATGACTTTAATGAATTTTTTAGTTTGTTTAAAATGACATATAAATAATAGACTCATACTTTGAGAATATTAAATCCTATCAATGATCTATATTGCCTTCCAGTGTTGCCAGATAGTGCTGACGTTTTCCAGCCCAAAATATGTTCAAAACCCCCCAACTGGGCAGGAAACCGCCCAATCTGGCAACACTGTTGCCTTCAAGAGAAATGACAACCTGCTCACTGTGTGTAAAATGGAACATCCTGTCAATGACAGTAAATCCTGGATGACCAACAACATGCTCAAATTAAATGAAAACAAAACTGTCTTGAATGGTGCACGCTGTACTGCTATTGACTTGCCACCTTTAAAGTTTGGGTCTGAGTCTCTTTTGCCATCTACTTCAACTACACTCTTGGGAATGGAGCTTGACAGTACTGTGTGTTTGGATAAAAACATTCACAGTATCGTGAAAGGGTGTTTCTTCAAGCTTCACAGCATGTTTAAAATCAGGAAATGAACAAGGGAAGAAGCTGCGAAGACACTGGTTCACTCTGTGATTGCAAGCTTGATAACTGGAAATACAACCCGATTCCAAAAAAGTTGGGACAAAGTACAAATTGTAAATAAAAACAGAATGCAATGATGTGGAAGTTTCAAAATTCCATATTTTATTCAGAATAGAACATAGATGACATATCAAATGTTTAAACTGAGAAAATGTATCATTTAAAGAGAAAAAATAGGTGACTTTAAATTTCATGACAACAACACATCTCAAAAAAGTTGGGACAAGGCCATGTTTACCACTGTGGGACATCCCCTTTTCTCTTTACAACAGTCTGTAAACGTCTGGGGACTGAGGAGACAAGTTGCTCAAGTTTAGGGATAGGAATGTTAACCCATTCTTGTCTAATGTAGGATTCTAGTTGCTCAACTGTCTTAGGTCTTTTTTGTTTTATCTTCCGTTTTATGATGCGCCAAATGTTTTCTATGGGTGAAAGATCTGGACTGCAGGCTGGCCAGTTCAGTACCCGGACCCTTCTTCTACGCAGCCATGATGCTGTAATTGATGCAGTATGTGGTTTGGCATTGTCATGTTGGAAAATGCAAGGTCTTCCCTGAAAGAGACGTCATCTGGATGGGAGCATATGTTGCTCTAGAACCTGGATATACCTTTCAGCATTGATGGTGTCTTTCCAGATGTGTAAGCTGCCCATGCCACACGCACTAATGCAACCCCATACCATCAGAGATGTAGGCTTCTGAACCGAGCGCTGATAACAACTTGGGTCGTCCTTCTCCTCTTTAGTCCGAATGACACGGCGTCCCTGATTTCCATAAAGAACTTCAAATTTTGATTCGTCTGACCACAGAACAGTTTTCCACTTTGCCACAGTCCATTTTAAATGAGCCTTGGCCCAGAGAAGACATCTGCGCTTCTGGATCATGTTGAGATACGGCTTCTTCTTTGAACTATAGAGTTTTAGCTGGCAACGGCGGATGGCACGGTGAATTGTGTTCACAGATAATGTTCTCTGGAAATATTCCTGAGCCCATTTTGTGATTTCCAATACAGAAGCATGCCTGTATGTGATGCAGTGCCGTCTAAGGGCCCGAAGATCACGGGAACCCAGTATGGTTTTCCGGCCTTGACCCTTACGCACAGAGATTCTTCCAGATTCTCTGAATCTTTTGATGATATTATGCACTGTAGATGATGATATGTTCAAACTCTTTGCACTGTCGAACTCCTTTCTGATATTGCTCCACTATTTGTCGGCGCAGAATTAGGGGGATTGGTGATCCTCTTTCCATCTTTACTTCTGAGAGCCGCTGCCACTCCAAGATGCTCTTTTTATACCCAGTCATGTTAATGACCTATTGCCAATTGACCTAATGGGTTGCAATTTGGTCCTCCAGCTGTTCCTTTTTCGTACCTTTAACTTTTCCAGCCTCTTATTGCCCCTGTCCCAACTTTTTTGAGATGTGTTGCTGTCATGAAATTTCAAATGAGCCAATATTTGGCACGAAATTTCAAAATGTCGCACTTTCGAC